>NC_065911.1:2424242-2727272 GCF_905147045.1 Nymphalis io
CTATCTAACTCATAATTCTGATAATTATTGTGGCCAACGGGAACTATTTTGTAAGAACAAACTCGAAACTCGACCATAATAATCATCACAGTTTAAGAACACATCAAAATAACATATCGCCATCAGTAGGTTGTCAACATTTCACGGTTATGAAGTGAGTTCTTACAGAATAGCACTGAAGTAGTAGTACGAGGCATGCCTTTTAAGTTTTGTCGTTTGAAGAAAAAAACACAACTAAAACCTTATAGAACTTTTTGTTTTTCAAAGTATTCACCACGTAGCTTAATATACTTTTCCATTCACTCAAACCAGTTATTATAACATTTATTCCACTCTAAAGTGGTGGTGTTCAAAATGGCTGACTTGAAAGCGTCGACTGCTTCTTCACCGGACTGGAACCTTTGACCACGAAGACTTTTCTTAATTTTAGGAAATGTAAAGAAACCGTTAGGGCTTAGGTCAGGACTGTATGGAGGATGGTCAAGAATTGTCAAGAATGGTCAAGAATTTCTACTTTTTCCTGCTTCAAATACTCAATCGTTTGACGAGCGCTGTGTGAGCTTGCGTTGTCGTGGTGCTGGATGATGCATCGCTTTGAGTTAGATTTTCGAAGTTCGGCGATAACTTGTAGTAAACAAACTGTGGTATACCACTCTGCGTTAACCGTTCTACGATCTTCAAGTGCAATAGTCGCAACATGGCCGGTTTTTCCAACGAACGTGGCCACCATCTTCTTAGAAGTGCTTCGAGAACGAACAACTTTAGTCGGCTTTGGCTCGTCTTGAAAGACCCAGATTGTAGATTGTTGTTTGGAATCAAGATCGTAGGCATAGATCCAAGATTCGCCACCACTGATGATGTCGTAGAGGTGATTTGACTCTCCTCGGTTGAACCTTTGCAGAGTTTTCTTACACCAACTGACGCGGGCCGCCTTGTGATCGTTGGACAGCAGATGCGGTATCCAACGGCAAACTAGCTTTCTCACACCAAGCGCTTCATGCAAGATCTTCTGAATGCTTGTCTCTGAGATGCCTAATAGAGCCTCTATCACTCAATACGACACAAGACGATCTTCGTGAATTAGTTGTCTCACAACAATGATGTTATCTTCAGTGAAGGCGGATTTTGGGCGTCCTTCGCGAGATTTGTAACTAACACTAGTATGTCCACGCTGGAATTCTAAATACCAGCGTTCGATAGTCCGCAGACATGGGGCTTCATCACTGAACACAAATGTTAACTGTTCAAAACACTGAAGCCGTGTCAGGCCTCTTCTAAAGTTGTAGAAAATTATTGCACGAACATTTTCCTTAGAAAGATTCATTTTTGTACGTAACCTGACAGATTCCAATCGACGCTGTGACTAAAAAATAGCATTAATCCTAATACTTTCAACTGTTTTGAGATTCAAAATTTAAACATATTCGAATATAGAACAGTTCCAAATTCAAACTTGCAGGGAAATATGGAAACGACAGAACTTAAAAGGCATGCCTTGTAGTAGTGTAGCAAATACTCACGTATTCGTATAGTGTTAGGTCAGTCTTTAGCTCTTATTATTCTTCCTACGTGTTCAGAACGAATCTATATAAAACTATAGTCTTATATTACTCACAGCTCTTTGCCACGCTTTACGCTTGATGAAAGCAAAGCGTGGTGCAGAGGGTGGGCATGGTGAGCGTGCCAGCGCGGCCCTTCCGCCGGGGAGAGCGGCCCTGTGCCCGGTGAGCTGCAGCGTCCGGAGCCCACCTAGAAAAAACCTTTGCTTAATCGAAAAGTCAGACAAATACAACGCTCTCAGCAAACTTTGCAGTAGAACGGTCGAACTATAGAACTTTAAAGAATTATCTCATATCAAACTTATTTAAGGCATTAATATATTATCTTCGTGTTTAATTAAAAAAAAAACATTAAAACGATAAAATGTAAAAAAACAAACATTTAAAAACAAATTTCATTTAATATACTACTTTGTTTTTTTTTTTAATATATTAAAATATTTATAAAAATTATTTATTTGTCTTTAGCTTGTTTTGTCGTCAGTACCAAAAATATCTACAATACTATCCGCTCAACTTAATAAAATGAAACGGTTGTGATTCAATTGCAAGTTAAATAAAAGCCTTTAGAGTTGATAACGTTAAATCAATTTAATGAACTTTTACAATTACGAAAGCAAACATAAAACCTAATCAATACTTCAAAACAAACATTATTCGATAATAGTCAGTTATTGTGTTTATTAAACGATAATATCAACGACCTTTGCTTTCGAACGTTGTTTGCGCTTCGCATGGAAATTAATTTGAACGCGTAATCGTTTAAAAGTAAAATCGCTAAACACATTTCTTGGCAAGGTTTGTCGCTTCTATTTCAAACCAAAAACCTCCATTAAAACGTTTAGTAAAGGTTGCATTTTTAGACAAAACTATTTCTTTGATTTTTACCTCGTTACTATTTATAGTCTATATAATTTAGCATAAAACGAAATTACATGAAGACTATATACGATTTGTAAGACCGTAACCGTAATAGCCTGTAAATGTCCCACTGCTGGGCTAACGGCCTCCTCTCCTCTTTTTGACGAGAAGGTTTGGAGCTTATTCTACCACGCTGCTCCAATGCGGGTTGGTGGAATACACATATGGCAGATTTTCAGTGAAATTAGACACATGCAGGTTTCCTCACGATGTTTTCCTTCACGATTATATACGATTTGTAAGACACATGTGGTATTTTTTGCATAACAATAAATTAGTAATTCCATAATGGATTAAACAAATTACACTTCCTCTCGCGACTTTAGCGAGTATAAGCGGAATACTACATTAAACACATAAATTATAAAAATTAAAATATTTGGATTGTTTTAAATCAATACGTAAGAATTGGTAATTAAATCATGTTTTTATAAAATAAAATTATCAAAAAAATAAATTCCAACAATTTATTGTCGTTAATATATTTGTATCAACCACCAAATTAATGGAATATGCTCCGACAACTCCGCAATAAAATATTTTTGTACTTGAAAAATTGAATATATTCAGAGGTTTGTTTAAAGTGAAAATTCTCTAAACTAGCACCGTGACCATAAAAAAATACTGCGGCACATATAAAGATTACATAGGCTTGTATATATGATACCGTCTTGACCGAGTTCGGTTAAAGTTCGAGTTAATAAAAACCTCATATCTTCATTTAGACAACATCTATCCAGTTCTTAGACACTTAAATATTCAACAGTTGCTCGAATGTGGAGAAACTCTGAGCCGGTCTTATCTTCAGCCTTCACCTCTAGGGCTGAGTGTGTCGTGATTTCAACAGCCCACTCGTTTCTAATGAAGGGTGCAACAGGTTGACCCATTAGCAACCTTCCGCTGAACACGAATAGAAAAAATTTTAGAATCACTGTTCTTTCGGTATTTTCTCGAAATAAACGACATTCTAACTACGATTTATCGTCGACTTCGATTAGTTTTCGAGATAAATATTTATAGATTTTCTAGTATCTTCTGAAATGGAACTACTGGTGGTAGGGCTTTGTGCAAGCTCGTCTGGGTAGGTACCACCCACTCATCAGATATTCTACCGCAAAACAGCAATACTTGATATTGTTGTGTTCCGGTTTGAAGGGTGAGTGAGCCAGTGTAATTACAGGCACAAGGGACATAAAATCTTAGTTCCCAAGGTTGGTGGCGCATTGGCTATAAGCGATGGTTGACATTTCTTACAATGCCAATGTCTAAGGGCGTTTGGTGACCACTTACCATCAGGTGGCCCATATGCTCGTCCACCTTCCTATTCTATAAAAAAAAAAAAAATACTACGTATTTAATGTCTCACCTAAGTACTATATCGAAGAAAAACTTACAGTAAATTCTTGGTGACTTTGGTTTAAATCATTTCTATGTTAGACTATAATATATGAATAGTTGTTCGTTATCATATCATAACAATAAACATTTGTGATAACAGCTCACGACTTGTCTTGTCTGAACCGTTACAGGGTCAATATCGTTTAAATAGACCGGATATGATCAATATACGGCCACCACAACCACAACGAACGGCCTTACACAATAGAATCGTTTTTTAACTAACTATTAGAAAGAAACAATATATGTTTGACATTTATTGACTTTGACACCGTTTTAGCCATTTACATAAAATTTATTTTTGCTGGTACTTATACAACTAATATAAATTTAAAACTCTTTGCATTCTAGATACGATGGGTACAGTGACAATTCGGCAGTTTATCTATTACCTATCAATCTATCTATCAAAAATATCAGATAGAGAATACACAGAATTTCTTAATAGAAAACACCAATAACTTTTTATTGGTACGATGCAGTCCAACCGAGGCATTTATTCAAAGCCCATAATGGAGTATCTATAAATTTTTTGATTAAAAAAATAATATAATGTAAATTTTAAAAGCTTCCTTTACTTTACAAAACGCTATAAAAACCATTCTTTTGATAATGATTCTATTTTATTGAATTGAATTTATACGATTTAAAATTTAAACAAATAAATTTAAAGATCGCTTCGACTCGAGTCGACTGCACTCGGCAAAAAGCCGAATCATTGAGCTGGTACCAGTGAATTTGTTTGTTAGCAATTCCATAATAGACTTTATGGAATAATTGGTAACTTCTAAAAAAACGACAATTTCAAATTATTTTTTAGCAATGTCGTAAATCATTTGTTGCATTGCTCCGTTACTTGAGAGCTTTCATTATAACACGTTACTTTATATTTACCGTTTTAACGGTCACTGAGTAATTATAAGGCGAGATAAGAAAAAATTATCTCTTGTTAAGTAAAACTAAGTGTCCCGAACAGATGCGTTTATATTTCATAATGCAGCATTTGCCGTTAGTAAGAACAATACGTATGTACACTGTACATATTATAAAAAAGGTCTGTATATAGCCGATGTGGCCTAGTGGTTAGGACGCGTGAATCTTAACCGATGATGGTGGGTTCAAACCCGGGCAAGCACCACTGAATTTTCATGTGCTCAATGTGTTGTGTTTATAATTCGTCTCGTCTTTGACAGTGAAGGACAACATTGTGAGGAAACCTGCATGTATCTAATTTTGTTAAAATTCTGCCACGTGTATTCTACCAACCCGCATTGGAACAGCGTGGTGGAACAAGCTCCAAATATTCTCCTCAAAAGGGAGAGGAGGCCTTAGCCCAGCAGTGGGACATTAAAAGCTGTTACTGTACTGTCTTTATATAAAGTTTTAAATGAACCAATGGTTTTTGTGTTTCATTGTCTTTAAACGTGGTGCAAAATATATGATAATCTAATGAAGCTCATTATTTTTTATAATGGGTGCTAAAAAGTTTTATTAGAGTTAAGACAGTATTTTCATCAAATTAAACGTTTACACGAATGAAGTCAAGAGCACAATGATTTATATAAAACGATATTAATACAAACATATTATACTTGTATAAGAACAAATTAGTTTACAAACTAAGCTGAAAGGATGTGATTCATCAAGGGTTACAGGTACAGAGATGATACTTGGAAGATTCATACATGGTAACTAACGCGACGTTACTTTTTTTGTTATCGATTCGATCGATTAATACGTAGAATACGTACGATGACTTGTGATCATTGCTAAAAGACCGTTTTAATAAGAATTACGAAATGCTAATTAAGCAGACTTAAAAATTAACGGAGAAAAAATTAAAAAGTAAAAATAACTCAATTTCGTTTTTATTAAAAGGTTTTATATGTGCTACAAACCAGTCTTAAATATATACTTCGTATGTTTCATTTAGCAATATAAACAATTCATCATTTATTAATAACGGTTAAAATTACAATTAAGATTAAAAAAGTATTTATTGCGAAATTTGCTTATATAACAAGAATGGCTGTGGTCATAAGCCTTACAAAAAAATAATATTAAGAGACTAAGTTCACCGAAAATGAACCGTTTATGTTCACATTTTTTTATACAAACTGTTAACAATTAAATACGTTTCATTTCTATTACCTGTACTTCCTTAGTATGAGGCATTTTTGATCGTAATATTAACGACTAATATAAAACCAGACGCGATAACCTAGTAGATAAAATACGATGGGCACGAACGAAGGTCGCGAAGAATTCAGACAAACTCCAGCGAGATTTTCATGTGCGAAATTTTTATTAGCGTTCCATTTCATGTCAAAAGAAAACGTCATGCGAAAATATTTACAACAAAAAAATTAAACTAGTTATACGCTGACGAAACACCATAAAACAGTTAATAGGTATACAAGAAAAGTGAAATTTTATACCTCGACGCTACAAAGTGGGTAAAACGTATCCGTTGATCAACGGAGATAGTTTCTAGTTTTATTTGATTGAAAGTTTGTATACTTGACAGACTAGTGTATTATGTTAACTAATGTTACCAGTTTTTATGTTAACTAATGTTTATCCAATATTGAACGTCGTAACTATAAACGGGACAACATCAGTATGTTGTCTCCTCTTCTCAGACATCGAATATTAAAATGACTGCTGAAAGACTTGTATATTATTTCGATTGAAGATCGAACACAAAAATAAATAAAAAATATAACTTTAAATTATTATATAGCAACGACTAAACTTTAGAAAAAAAATCGTGACATGTGGCAACACTAATGCAACATGTCGTAGATCAAGTTTCCTAAGCTTGTATAGAACATGATCCACGCCCGCAGTCGTCCTGTCCTCGTCGATATAGATTTTGTCACCATGACTCACCCTTGCAGAGGCGCGGCACAGCATAACGTTTTTTTTATTGTGTGTACATATATAGGGCTGTCTATCATGAGGTCTTGACCCGTAGTCTGTATTTAGCCGAATCAATTTAAAGAGATTAACAAATCGGTTATTTAAAAAGAAATAAAAATCATTTTTAGAATAATTCGTCGTTCTCAAAAGGTGAAATCGTCTGATTTTTTTTTCATAGATATATAATTATGATGTTCGATGTCATCGAGTATTTGAAGTTATATAAAAAAAAGCATTTTCTACTGCTAATAGTACTCATGTGACCATAAATAATTTGACTGATAGTAATGTTTACGGCGATGTTTTATCGTTTAAAAAACATAATAACAAACATCACTTCATAAAAAAAAACAATTTCAATTAATTCAGGCGACAATTAAACATTTTTTGTACACCCACTACCGTAAATTCTGACACTATAGAGTATCGATCAGCAAAAGGTCATTCGGCGTCAAAAATAAACTCCAAAAAATCTCTTAAATACAAAGTGTAAATAATAATTTATAGCAGCATTGTTATTAAAATAACTGTTATACCAGCCATTACTAAGTCAGTTATATAATCATATTTTAAATTATAATTAATCGACAAGCAAAATGTTTCGATGACATTTAAACCGCAGAGCTATTAAAAGCGCACATTGGCGTAGCTTCGTAAACAAACAGTAACAGCTGACGATAAATAATCAGCTGAAGTCGACTATGGTAAGCTCTTGCCCGATTTCGTTCACGGCGGTCATTCTCAAGTGACTAGCCATAACGAACTGCAAACGACATATTAAAAAGTCCATGTGTACTCTTTATTCCTATTGCCTTCCCTTTCTCCGGAAAGGCAAGGGATTGATAGGCGCAGGACCAACGGCCTCAAGTGCTTTCCGAGACGGAAGAGTATAAGAAAATTTTCAGACTCCGGGATGCTACTGAGAATTACCAAACATATGCTCCGACCCGCAGTTTGAACCCAGGACCTCGGTATCTGCGTTAATATAAGCTAGCCATTACACCAACGCGGTAGATGATAGCTGAAGTCGATTAATATTATTATCATCACTATAATAATATGATTTTTTTTACTCAAGTGAAAATATGGCGCTCATTAAAGAAGTTTTTAAATTATCATATAACAACCTATTTATTAAACTTAGTCGCACAGTTGAACTTGAGTTAATAAGTCTGGGAAAACCTCAAAAATTGTCCATTTATATAAATAAAATTGGATCTTTGTATATTTTTGGAGATTAATAGTCTTTAACTGTTTCACCAATCAACATGAAATTATCAAATGTACATATTTGTTCACGGAGAAGATTTTTATAATATACAATTTGTTGTAACTAACCTCTAGATGGCGCTATATAAAATCAATTTCAATACCACATATTTAAACATGCAAGACAATCTGTCAAGTTTATTCCATATATGTGTATTTATATAATTTAATTTTCAATATCGTGATCAACAAAGACATTTCCAATTATTCAAATGTGCTGACTTTCGAATATTTGCGTAATGACAATCGTGCGCCGACAAATTCACGTTTCTGACATATTGCATTTGAAAGTTCACAATTTAAAGACAAGCGTACAATTATCGATAGGAAACATCAGTATTCGCTTTAGGACAGTGGTTCTCAAACCTTTCTTATGCAAATATGTAAAACCTGGTTTAAAAAAAACTAATGTACATTCAAATCCGAAACTTATTTTCATTCAAACATAGGCGAAGCATTACCCAAGTCTATACTAATATTACAAGTCCGAAAGCAACACTGTCTGTCCGTTACGCTTTTATGACTAAACTAAACCGATTATGATGAAATTTTTGTATAAAGCAGGTTTGAAAACTAAGGAAGGATATAAGTTTAGCCCAATACGTGGGCGAAGCCGCGGTTTAAAACTAGTAATCTTATATATATAACTCATATTTTCTACAATTTCCATAAAATAAAAATCCAATATCCAATGGGTTTACCGTTCGAAATTTATATAATAAAATATATAAGGCGTCTTATATCTTAAGGATATAAGGCGTTTTTCATGACGAGACAATCTCATATATTACAATAAGCAATTGTCGAACGCTTTGAACCATTGTGACACAATCCATTCGCGAAAGTTTACTGACGACAAGATCGCTGTTTTGTAATACGACATTAGAAAATCGAAGATCGGATAATAACAACAACAATCCCTTAGATTAGAAAACACGAGAAACTATAAGTAACCTCGTAGTTAGGTTACAGATCTTACTGTTAGAGATTACTGGTGGTAGAGCTTTGTGCTAGCTCGTCTGGGTAGGTACCACCCACTCATCAGATATTCTACCGCAAAACAGCAGTACTTAGTATTGTTGTGTTCCGGTTTGAAGGGTGAGTGAGCCAGTGTAATTACAGGCACAAGGGACATAACATCTTAGTTCCCAAGGTTGGTGGGGCAATGGTGATGTAAGCGATGGTTAACATTTCTTACAATGCCAATGTCTAAGGGCGTTGGTGACCTTACCAACAGGTGGCCCATATGCTCGTCCGCCTTCCTATTCTATAAAAAAAAATGGTTTTTTTTTTATTCTATAAGACTGTCTGGTTAGGTACCACGCACACATCATACATATATTCTACTTATTACATTTAAACGTGTTACGTGACGGCCACTTAACATTTTTAATAATTTGACAAGCGATCCATCTTACGTGACATTGGGGAACTATGTACACACACAAGCATGTAAGGATTATAGTATAGTTTTCTTAAGAGTTTGTCAAGGTTTTAAAGAGAGAGAGTATTGTACGTCAATATTTGATTTAATTATATTTGTTAATTAAGCTGAATTTCGAAAATATTGTAATAACTTCCGCATTTGGTTTTATAAGCTTATAAAGTAACATAATAACTACACAAAACCATGACAAACGGCCTTACACAATAGAATCGTTTTTTAACTATTATAATTAAATGTTAAATTATCTATATGTGAAACAATATATGCTTGACATTTATTGACATTGACACCGTTTAACCCATTAACATAAAATTTATTTTTGCTGGTACTTATATACAGTAACAGCCTGTTAATTTCCCACTGCTGGGCTAAGGCCTCCTCTCCCTTTTGAGGAGAAGGTATGGAGCTTATTCCAACACGCTGCTCCAATGTGGGTTCGTAGAATACACATTTAGCATTATTTCAATGAAATTAGATACATGCAGGTTTCCTCACGATGTTTACCTTCATCGTCAAGCACGAATGAATTATAAAAACAAATTAGGCACATGAAAATTCAGTGGTGCTTTAACCCACGATCATCGGTTATGATTTACGCGTTCTAACCACTAGGCAATCTCGGCTTTATAAGATTATATATATAAATAAAAATGAGCGTTTACAATACGCAATTTTAATCGGTAGCTTTAGAGACATGAAGGTCCTTCAGAACGATTTCGACCACGGCGGCCAATCTCAAGAGAGATTAGACAACTGCGCAACAACAAACACAGGTGCACTCTCTATTCCCTAGCTCTCATAATCCGACGGGACGGCAACAGGATACGACCGGAAAGAGTTAGGCTCTGGACCAACGGCTTTACGTGCTTTTAAGGCACGGGAGTGTACACAGTACCAACTTACAGACTCCGAGCAGCTATTGAGAATTTTCGACAGAAAAACCCAATAACTTTTTATTCTCGAGCTTTTTAGACTCGACCTGGTATTCGAATCCAGGACCTACGGGGCACTAGACCAACGAGGCAGTCAAAAGAGACATCACAAGGTATTGGAATAAACATATTCACAAAAAAAATACGTAGGCGGATAAACAGCTCGGTTTTATTTTTAATATGTATTTTTTATATTTCATTATTTTAAAGTAGTTAATAATAGGTAATATTTAAAGTACGTTGCCAGTGCGAAATAAAGCCGGATAGCTAATATAACTTAAACTTATAAATTGAAATATTAAACTTAAGTTTCTAAATAGATTTTAAAAACTAGCAGTTATTCGACGTGTAATGGATGCAAATCAAGACCGAGTTCGCTCATTTCTCTGCATTTGTTATTTAATTAAGACGGTGAACTTACAACAAGAGAAAGGCGATGGTGAGGAGGTGGTGGTGGCAGGCGGGATGGTCGCCGGGACACAGCACATGGCTCTTTCTGTTAACAATACATTTTAAATACATTATACATATTTATACTTTCAAATTATTAATTAAAGTTAACTATTAAGTCATAAATATTAACTTATTAAATTGCATTTTAGAAGCTTTTGGCGTCATCAACGTCATCATGTATGTGTCAAATCTCGCATGTATTTTAAAACAATTCCCTCCAACAAATTGAGATGATATTTTTCACACGCTTTTAATTCTGGTGAAAAAACAATTAAAAAAAAAAAGTAAAGTAATAACTTATAAATGTTCTACTGAGAAATGACGTCCTCTCCTCTTGAAGAAAAGGTTTGGAGTTTTTCCCACTACTCATCTTTGAGGGTTCGTGGATATACATTTAGCAGAGTCTAGTGACATAATCAAGTATATTCTAAATGTTCTCCTTCACCGCCGAAAATGAAATAAATAATTAACACAATTTAAATACTTGAAAACTCCGTAGTTTACCCTACTACTACTACTGCTACTACTACTACTGCTACTACTATAGAACATACAATAATATACAGTAGTACAGTAACAGCCTGTAAATGTCCCACTGCTGGGCTAAGGTCTCCTCTCCCTTTTTGAGCAGAAGGTTTGGAGCTTATTCCACCACGCTGCTCTAATGCAGGATTGGTGGAATACACATGTGACAGAATTTCGAAGGAATTAGACACATGCAGGTTTGCTCACGATGTTTTCCTTCACCGAAAAGTACGAGATGAATTATAACAGAAATTAAGCACATGAAAATTCAGAGTTGCTTGCCCGGGTTTGAAACCACGTTCATCGGTTAAGATTCACGCGTTCTTACCACTGGGTCATCTCGACTTATACAATAATATACTAAATTTTAATCCATTAATAACAATTAATTAAAAAAAAATGAACATAGTAAGAACTGACAACAATGTATACATTACCATTTAATGAAGACGAACAAGAAATACACCATTAGAAATAGTTTTGAATACTTTATTCATAATCAACTTACCACGTGAACGGACAGAGTCGGTGCGGACTTGCCGAGCGCAGATCGACGCATGCGCACAAGGTTACCGCTACGTGTCTTGCTCGCATCTGTTGACAAACATTACATATTGAATTAAAATACATATAACTCTTATACAAGTCATACAATGTACTACGTTACATATTGCACAGCACGATGCAGATTGCAAAGTATTTTATTTGCGTGTAATTTTTTTTATTTATGCATATGTGTACGGAGCTTAAATTAGAATTTTTCGTAGATATTATTAAAATATTTTTTTTAATATTATCCATACATTATCCTAAGCTGGGAGCAATTGAAAAATAATAGAATAAGCGGCGTTGCACGATTATACCATTGAAAACACATTGAGCCGTAAGTCGTACATCTGATCTTTCTCGGTGATGTCGGTCTGCAGTGTCATCATACTATGACAGTTAGGCAATATAATGCATCTGTGTGCACACACACTTATGTGCTTTAATACATCCTAAAGAAGACTATCTAACTGGTTACTCGCGGAGATCAGCCACGGCCATAATTAAGCCAGAAAGATTTATATTCACTGATAGTAAATATACGACATCTTGGTAAGCTTCCTATCCTGTCAAAGAGAAATATTGCTCGCTCCATTTGCTCGCTGCTCCATTGCGGGTTGTATATATGTACATGTCATCGTCGCGCATATCATACATCAAACACACACATGAAACATTCAAAGGGGATAGTCCAGATTAAAGCGTTCGATAAAACTTTATTTATTTTTAGAAAAAAAAAATACAATGAGATGACACTTACAGCATAACTTTATACAATGAAACATACATCAGCTAAGTTTCCACTGATAACAATTACACAAACAGAATTTAATAACAATTCCTATTAAAAGTATAAATTGAAGTAAGAGTGGGGACGGGGTATCGAACCTGCGACTTTTGCATCGCTAGGCGGCCCGTAAACTATTGCGCTATTGACGCTATACATATATAAATATGAACCAATAACAATTACATTTTTTTTTTATAGAATAGGAAGGTGTACGAGCATATGGGCCACCTGATGGTAAGTGGTCACCAAACGCCCTTAGACATTGGCATTGTAAGAAATGTCAACCATCGCTTATAGCCAATGCGCCACCAACCTTGGGAACTAAGATTTTATGTCCCTTGTGCCTGTAATTACACTGGCTCACTCACCCTTCAAACCGGAACACAACAATATCAAGTATTGCTGTTTTGCGGTAGAATATCTGATGAGTGGGTGGTACCTACCCAGACGAGCTTGCACAAAGCCCTACCACCAGTAAAATAATTAATGCAAACAGACTAAATTGAAATACTGGAGGTAAGAAAACAAAAAAATATATATTTTAGCAAATAATATATTATTTCCTTACAAACAAATTGTTTCAAAGCCTCTCTTACTCATACTTCATAAAAAATCACAACGAATTGATTACACGAACTTTCCATTTCGAATTTGATGTAAATAAAAGATTTCTTTTACATAAAAAAAGAAACTATATTATCTGACACAATATTAAAATTTAAGTCTCGTATCGTCGCTGTGATTATGAAACTTTGTTTACTTGCGTAGTCACGCCTCCGCGACCAGAATACACATATGCTGCTATTATTAGCGGGATAAATTTAATATTACGTAGACATTGAGTTATACACTATTGTAAGACTAATTCAGATTGTAATATATAATATTAGATGTGATACGAATTATTATTATATTACGGAATATAGTTATATTTTTAATCTGGCAACAAAAATATTGACAGATTCTTTATGGCGGGAAACTGATAGACTGATTTTTTTACGAGCATTGCGGATTGGTGTTGAGATCTAGTTCTGACACTATGTATATTTTTATTAGTTTGTATAAAAAAACTGAAACGGGGCGGTGTTTTTTTTTTAAAAAAGATAAATCATTCCACTTTTTAAAAGTAACAGCCTGATAACCCACTACTCAGTAGGCCAAGGCCTAAGGCCTTTTCTCTTTTAAAAAATAATATTTCGAGCTTATTTTTTTTATATCCTACCTTTTTTTATATCATAGGTTTCCTCACCGATAAACGCAACAATTATCTAATGGTTACTTGTAAGGCTGAACATCTCGAAGTTCTTGGTTCAATCGACGGATGATTACATCCCTTATTCCTGTTACACTGGCTCACTCGAAAATTTTCTTCAAAAATTAAGACGAAAATTTGCCCAGAAAGATCTTCGAATCCCTGGATGAATAAAAACAATAAAATGCTATTGGGGTTTTCAGCCAAGAAATTATAAGTACTCGTCCAGTATTTAGATGATAGTGTTTATAAACCCGTGCCATTGATAGCAAATAAAGCCGTTAGTCCGCTTGAGATCTTTCTGGTCGGACTTGCCGTTTAATTTGAGTGTAAGATAAAATCAAACGCACACACAAGTGCACTCTTTATTTGTGTGTGCACACATATACACCGATGCATGTGTATTACGTGTTGTACATTTATATTGTTTATATTTTGCAATTAAATGTCCGTAAATAGCACAGAAATAATAGATGGTTAGAAGTGGCTTAAATTAAGATATTTTGTACCCCCAATGAAAAAAGGGGACCGGCAGATCATTAATTCGTTTCCTACTTTGTTAATTGACTTACAAACTTTCAGAGGTTCGATTGACTTAACAGTTTCTCTGACGCGACGACTCTTGTATTAAAATATTACTAAGTACTTATAATAAATTTAAAGGGCCTAAAACACATTTGTTTTTTTTTCTTTTCCTTTTGTTTTTTGGGTTGGGTTATTTATTTTGTTTATATTAAGAGTAATAAAAGTTTAAGAGAACTAATGATTTAACAATAAATAAATGTATCTCAATGGTCATCATACTTTTTCGGGTCAGCCAGGATCAGAGAGTTGATGATAAAATCTTATATTTTAGAAACAATTTAAACAAAATCAATTTCGTATTCAAGAATTCAAGAAGTAAGTGATATTGTTTCATTATGAAAATAATATCTTGATACCATTTCCATAATATTATATTTTCTAAAGGAAATACCGTCACGTGTTATTTTGGATATCATCCAAGTATTTGCTGATTTAACACTAGTTTGTAAAACAGATATTATTACTGTGGTAATATTTAAAGTGTGATAAAAAGCGTTCTTTTTAAAGTTTATTTAACGTAATTTATTACAGACATTAGATAACATTAGATATTATTTGTAACATTCTATTTATATATACACGCTCAATCGTACTTTTAATAGATTAGTTTAACGAAATAATTCACCCGACTTCAATTATATATATGGTATTTTTTTAATTATGATTTATATCTTTTATATTATTGTTATTATAATTGTAAGACATTGCACGCTACACCAAAACCTTGATTATTTTGATTGACTGATTGATATTTTTTGGAGCAAACGATTGGCACACGCAACGTAAGGCAGTTTCAGCCAGGTGGGTGGACCGGAAAAAATGAGGAAGGCGGAGTGACGGAAGCATTAGCACAACGGTGGAAAAGATACATGTCCAACATTTGGGTTATAAATTATTTGAATATAATATCATGATTGAAATTTACCATTATTATACTGAGATTGAATTTAACGCGTCCTTCCCACAATCATGGAAACATATTCTTACGTAAACAAAAGTGAAACTACGCATCAAAAACTTTATATATAGTATATTGATTACGATAATAATAATAATATGTTACATATAGAAACGTTACATAAAATTTCAACCTTGCAATGTTACTGTTATGAAGTTTGACTTTAATAATAACAATACAACTAAAATGCGCGAAAAGTAAAGCAACACACCCACGTAGCACGCAACGCATTACGAAGTTATGACGTGAATGTTTTGCACGTCAGCAGAAACATTAATCTAAAGATAAATTTATATTGATTGAAAGAAAATTTTAAAATTTCGTGTGTTTACTTTTGTATTTTTTTTTTACTAAATATTATCGTTAGACGGACGGACAAATGGACCATTTGATGATAAGTGAACACTCCCCATAGACATTGACGCCGTAGGAAATAATAACAATTCCTTATTTAATTTAAATTCGCTAATGCACCACCAACCTTGTTGTTTCACTGGCTCACTCACCCCTCCAATCAGCACACAACAATATTGAGTATTGCTATTTGATGTTGGAATATTTGATGAATGGATGGTACCTACCCAGACGGGCTTTCACAAAACCCTAGCACCATGTAAATATTGCAGTTAAGGTTATTTAAACTCATAAAAGTAAACAAATATATATATATATAAAATAAATCTTCGAAAAAAGCCATGATAATATCTATACTATCTATATTCATATTATATATGCGAAAGGAGCTTGGTCTGTCTGTTACGATTACACGGCTAAATCACTGAACCGATTTTGATAAAATTTGGTATAAAGTAAGTTTGAACCCCAAGAACATGCATAACGGGCGAAGCCACGGGCTATTCCTAGTAATAATATAATTAAAGACTGTAAAATGATAAATTTTATTTATGCCAACATGATCGCAATTATTATACTTAATTAAATAATTAATAACCGTTCCATTATACAAAGTGAAATTATATACGATATTTATTATTTCATAATTAAATTAAAAAAGGCTAATTGAATTACTCGCACGAGAACGGCAATGAAACATTTTTCCAGTTAAGCGATCCGACTTTAATCATACTATCGATTCTTAATTAAGTACTCGGTTAATATAAAATATAAAATACAAAACCGATGTATGAATACGATATGTAATTAAAAATATTGTTAATGAGGGGCAGGGAAACATTAAATTATGTTCCGTTTTGAAATAAGAAAACTTTATAATTTATGTTCATCTATTTTCAAACGAGAACTTAAATTTTAGTTAAAGGCAATTCACGGATGTATTTCTCGTGGCCGAAATTTGGTAACGTTGGATCTCAAAGACAACGACGCTGCAAATGAGATGATACACAAATATTTGCATTACTTAAGCACATTACTTAAGGACAGGTGCTCTCTCTATTCCCTCACTCTTATAATGATCAAACGAAAACGGTAAAGATTTACTTTGCTTTCCAATACACGGAAACTACAAACTCAATAGCTTTTATTGACATAATCCAGGACTTTGAGCTCAGAATGTGCTGTCTGCTAGCCTTTAGTCAAGAAATGCATAATCCTCGGCTATGTTATGTATCAAACGATCGCGTACATAAGCAAAATACATAATTTACCCAGTTATTTTGTTTACTTGACTTTGCGAAGATTGGTTTATATTCCCTGTATTGCTGGCGTTTTGGCTTTATTAGATGTTTATAGCTTTTAGGAAGACAACCGTGTATTGTGCCTTCCTAAATTAAAATAGAATAAAAAATTGTTGAAATGAGACCAAAGTTATATTTCTGTTTATAATATATAATTATAATAAATAATATTAATAACATACTACGTAAAACTTTTATATTGATGGTCAGGAACCTTCGTGGGATTACGCAGAACAAAACATCAAAGTTTTATCACAATCGGATGCATAGCTTAGCAATGCATAGAGGACAAACAGACAAACAATCATTTTTATTAATATACATGAATGAAACGTGCAGTAGCATAAGTGAAACCGTTTAGCGTTAAGAAATATTTTGATTGATTCAACATTGTAATCGAGTTTGGCCTTGGAATTCTACTCTCACAGAGCCCTAACAAGTTGCACTACAAAGTATTTCAAAGAGTCGATACGAACGACATAGCATTATTTATCTTATTACGTTTTGTTATGTGACGATAGATACAGATAAAATATAAATATTTCATCAAACGTTACGACAGATCTGTCAAACTTAATCGAAAGTTGGATCGAAATCTTACCGATCATTCAGCGGGTCGTTATAATTAACTGGGGCACCGCCTACCCGATGAATGACAATGTCGAATGAAATGTTGTGACCGACCTTCGATCATAGAACACAATCAATAGAAATGGTATAATAACACACTTACAACATACATATAAAGCATTGAAGAGATTAATTTATAAAACAATAATAGTATATTTAATATGCATGTCAATTGCAAGTGTACAGCACTCCCAGATTCAATCTAATCAAATTCAAATTAAAAGTAACAAAAAAATCATCAGTTATTTTTAAAAATGTCAAAATTAAATAATAAATAATGTCATTAATGGTATCATGTGTACATATATATAATTTGTGATTATAATTCATCTCGTGCTTTACGGTGAAGGAAAACATCGTGAGGAAACCTGCATGTGTCTAATTTCACTGAAATTCTACCACATGTGAATTCTACCAACCCGTAATTGGAGCAGCGTGGTGGAATAAGCTCCAAACCTTCTCCTCAAAAAGAGGAGAGGAGGCCTTTAGCCCAGCAGTGGGACATTCACAGGCTGTTACGGTACGGTACATATATTGAAGAACAATCGAACTCGAAAACTATTAAATAACAGACTTTAAATACATTTTTAGAACTTCTCGAGACATGCCTTTGCTAACATTAACTAAATATTGGTGTACATATTTTTATTTATAGACGAAGAAATTTATTTTACTTGACTGTATATATAGCACATATATTATTACGATATATATATAAAATACATTTTTTGGATCGTCACAATTTACATAAACACAAAATTATCCGAAATTCACAGCGGCAAACGAGTTTGAAATGTCAGAAAGTAAGACGCGACATCGTATGTTTTTTTTTTTTTTATAGAAAAGGAAGGCGGACGAGCATATGGGCCACCTGATGGTAAGTGGTCACCAACGCTCTTAGACATTGGCATTGTAAGAAATGTCAACCATCGCTTACATATCCAATGCGCCACCTACCTTGGGAACTAAGATTTTATGTCCCTTGTGCCTGTAATTACACTGGCTCACTCACCCTTCAAACCGGAACACAACTATATCAAGTATTGCTGTTTTGCGGTAGAATATCTGATGAGTGGGTGGTACCTACCCAGACGAGCTTGCACAAAGCCCTACCACCAGTACCCAAAATACGCGTTAAAAAAGGTATATCACTGTGAGCCGAATTGCAAGATTTCACGAATGTATCTTACTCGTAACATGTAGTATTTGGATTGAATATCCTACACTTCCAAAAAAGGTAAACTTCTAGTGTTTTTGGCCGCCGTTTGTCCGCGTGTTAGGGGAGAGAGCTGGTGTTAGTTAAAAAAAGTATGACCTATGTCCTCGTGGTTCAAGCTTTTTATCAAAATCGGTTCAGTGGTTTAGACGTTAGAAAGCGTAACAGATAGGCTGAGACAGATTTACTTTCGTATTAATAATATTAGTATAGATTAATATGTAGGTATTTAAATAATTCTCTTACTTGCTGTTTACGGCATTTTGGTTGCTTGTGTTGCGTATTTATGTGTGTGTATGTATGTGTGTTAAGTCATTTTTTAAATGTCTGTCATTAACCCTGTGTAATATATGATCTCATATTACATGGAATAATCCGTAAAGCTCCGACCTCATTCATATCGCGCTCGGTAGCGTAGATTGCTATCGTTATTAAATTTTTATTTTTCTTAAATTAATTTACGTTGTATTTATTTATATATTACTTCCAATCACCGTTAACAACAGGGCGTGGTTTCGCCCGCGGATACAAACGTAAAAGAACAATTTAAAATAAAACATAAGCAATTTTACGCAATCTTTTAAGCAAGCTATTTATTTGAACTACTGATATAAACAAAAACTGTCCACGTCAAGGTCTAGTATAGGTTCTGCGTTGCGAGTCAGACAATTTCACACAATATATAGATTATCATAATATTAGCCATTTAGTTAATCTAATTATTAAATACGTGACGTAAATAATAGCTTTATTATTATGTAAAGTTCGCACACCACTGTCGCGCAGGTGTCACTGCATTAATCGAACCCATATCAGTTTTTCATAGAACGGCTACCATCTGACCTTCACAACCCTTTACCGGTGAACCAGTAACGCATTGTGGAAGATATTAGAATTGCCTTTTGTCAACCCACAATTAAAAAATTACAAAATAAATTTAAGCACTTTTAATATGATCGTCAATATATAACAATGCCCAATTTCACCCGTGACTTCGCTCGCGTGTTCCTTCAATTTCAAACTCGCTACATACCAAAAATTCATGAAAATCGGTTCAGTGGTTTAGCCGTGAAAGCGTAACATACAGACAGAGTTACTTTCGCAGTTATAATATTCTTATAATATTATAATTGCTTATAGCTGTTTGAGATTGACATACATCGATACCGTTGGACCGATCACCACGAAAATTGACATTTTTTAAACACTGTTGTTTAATCAAATATAGCCCATCGGCTTAACTAAGCGTAGTGCTCAAATGAGAGAGCAACATTTAGTATCTCTAATGACAAATCCCTAGTTATTCAACACATGGAGATGGATTTATTTTCTTTGGACCAACATTAAATATAATCTACCCAACAAAAATTATCCGTATCTGTAATAATATTATAAAGAGGAAAGATTTGTTTGTTATCGATAAACTCTAAAACTATTGAAACGATTTTAATAATTCTTTCACCATTCCACTTAATCCAGAAATAGCATAGACCATGTATTATCTCAGTAATAATATATAAATTTTGTATACATGTATATACATATAGTCACAAACTTATTTCCACGCGGGTACAGGCTACTATATAAAACAATTAGTTTACAATCACCAAAGACATCGAATTATATTAAATGCCAATTTTTTTTTTAGAGTCTGCTAATTAATTACATGTAAAATTACCACCAATTTGGAATTTAGTACTGAGAAAAAACAATAAAGTCCATATATATACTGATACTTTTTTGCATATACATTACATATGAATTAATTATTATTTACAATTAAATTAAATAAACAAATATAGAAATAGTTATTTATAATTCGAAATTGATACCGATAAAAAATAATTGGATATCCTATCGGAGCGGAAATCGAGTCTGCGACAGACGGAATAGAAAGCCGTCACTGTCAGAACGCGAGCATTGGCAAATATTATATTATAAACTAGTACCTTACCCCGCGGCTACCTCGCATCATAATTCTGAATTGCTAACAAGCAATTTGTTTCAAAAATTAGTACTAACCTACTGTGTGATTCCTTCACTACGAAATTGAAATTTTCATGTTGCTAGCCTAGTTTGGGCTGTGCTTTAATATATCAATCAATCAGTTAGTTGTTCCTTTATATATACAGATATGGGTGTCAATACATATGTTTGATGTTAACAGACGTCAACACCATATCGCCGATCACCATGAAAGTTGGCACATATGTATTTCTTCATTAAAATTTGTATGATATCCACTTTTTCGCGATTCGTTTTTTTTTTTTTTAAATGTATAGGCTAGCGCTTGACTGTTATCACACCTGATGGAAAGTGAAGATACAGTCTAAGGTGGACCGCGCTTGCCTAGAAGATGCCTATTCCCTCTTGACCTCTTGACTTGAAGGTACTCATATTGTAGGTGGTGGGAAAAACGGAGGTCGGAAGGGTATTCCAAACATTAGCGGTGCGTATCAGAAACGAGCCTTTCAGTCGACCGCCGTGACAATTTATATAAAAACGAGACCACAACTGGTGGCTTATGCTAGTATTGATTGAAAACAAATATAAATACATAATAAGAAACTTTCATATAATGTATAAAAACTGTACTATAAAGTTTCGACATCATGCTAATATTATAAGCAGCCTCTCGGCTCAGTGGCTAACATATAAGACTGCAAAACTCGAGATAGCCCAATACAGTTTCAAAATCTTTGTCTGGGTCGATTCGCCGAATATCTATTCCTAGGCATTTGCCTGAAATATCGTGTCTGTACGATTTAAACAATCACTTCATTCATTTTTTTTTCTGTTTTCGATGGACGTCGACGCATTTTGTCTTTGCGATCATAACGTACTCTGCAGTGAAGTTAATCGACGTAAGGAGGCCTATTTAGGTTACATAGGCCGAATAAATGTATCCACCAATTCGAAAAGCAATCGTGAATAAAATAAACTCCAAATTTTTGTATAAGAAACTTTTGCCCAGCTTCATTGCTGGGCAAGGGTCATAAACAATTAAAAAAACGATTAATGTTACTTTGTTTTAAACCTTTTAATCCAATGATAAGTATGATTATAAAGTATTGAATTGATTAGTCTAAAATCTCATTTTGCAACACCCAGTTCACAAAGAAACCGTGAGAACTAATTGTAACTGAACGAGATCGAATTGTCCTACATATTTTACTTTACCGTTGAAACTACTATAGTAAAAAATAGCATAGTAACAGCCTGTAAATGTCCCGCTGTTACGCTAAAGCCTCCTTACCTTTTTGAGGAGAAGGTTTAGAGCTTACTCTACCACACAGCTCCAATGCGGGTTGGTACCAGATTGTCATGCTGCGGTTGTCATCTCATGTATGTAGGTGTATGTGTAGATGAATTATAAACACAAATTACACGCGTAAATATTCAACTGTGCTTGCCCGGATTTAAGTTCGAAATCATTGTTTAAGATTCTTTCTATCTATTTTTTTTTAATTTAAGTCATATATAATCTGATGATGACTTATTAACTTCTAATTTCCATTTAAATAAAAAAAGTGAATAGTCAAAAGCCCAACGGATCAACAGTGCCATTCTATATTCTAACTTCACCTGTGAAATGTTGTCAATATAAGTTAATTGCATATATACTTAACTGTTTAAATAATACTGAAATGTTTTAATCATTATGGTCAATGTCGTTCGTCACTTTCTGACATTTCACGACCGTTTTCTGCGGTGTTTCGTTTGTTCTTACAGAAGAGCCCTAAAGAATTGAACTTAGGACGTTCACTTCATTAAACGATTCGTATGTCTTTGAAACAACTGTATAATTAGTTGTAACAATAGTTATAAATAAATGACTTGCAAATAAAGTAAGCCAAGCGTGAATTAAACAACAATTTCGTAGCGATAGTGTAATTGACAAGAAAATTAGTTAAACTTTTTGATTTACATTGTTTTTATACTAATCTGAAACTTTGGAAGGAATATATCATTAAATATAAGGAAACATATGTAATTACCCAATTATGTTCATTATTATGTTTTATACTATTATGTATGTATGTACGAGTAGATTGCTTTCGCTTAAATTAATTCTTCTTTTGCACAGACACAAACGTTCCCTGCACTTCCTAAGGATGGTTGGTAGATAATTCTTTCAGTATAAAGCCCGCCTTTAATACAACATATATATATATATATATAATGTGTTGTGCAATAAACCGTTATTGGACAAATTTAACTTGAAATAGAAGACGCTTGTATTTTTTATTTTTTTTTATAGAATAGGAAGGTGGACGAGCATATGGGCCACCTGATGGTAAGTGGTCACCAAACGCCCTTAGACATTGGCATTCTAAGAAATGTCAACCATCGCTTATAGCCAATGCGCCACCAACCTTGGGAACTAAGATTTTATGTCCCTTGTGCCTGTAATTACACTGGCTCACTCACCCTTCAAACCGGAACACAACAATATCAAGTATTGCTGTTTTGCGGTAGAATATCTGATGAGTGGGTGGTACCTACCCAGACGAGCTTGCACAAAGCCCTACCACCAGTAGTACCAGTATAAATTACGTATTCAAAATAATAACAATGTGGTTTTATTCCACACTGGAAAAACGTATATGCTAGAAGTTTACTTTTTGTATTTGTCTAATTTACTTTGTGCAATCCCGTCTGGGTAGGTATCTATATTATATATCTCGAGAACAAATTTATTGAGAAACGTTACAAGCTATATAACGTATATCTACTATCCACGGGGGCGGAACAGTTTAACGCGAGTGAAACAGCGCTATACAGCTGCTATAATATAAACGCTATAAAGATAACAAAAGAAAGCTACTCAATTTAAATACACATCAATCGTTCACACTACTTCAATTAAAAAAAAGTATAATGTAACTCGTAATGAAAATACGTGTTACATTTTTACATAAGTAATACATATTTTTAAAAAAAAATGAATTGCGTTTTGTTTATGAGTTCATGAAGAAGTCGAGATGGCCCAGCGGTAAGAACGCGTGAATCTTAACCGATGAACGTGGGTTCAAACCCGGGCAAGCACCTCTGAATTTTCATGTGCTTAATTTCTGTTTATAATTCATCTCGTGCTTTTCGGTGAAGGAAAACATCGTGAGGAAACCTGCATGTGTCTAATTTCATTGAAATTCTGCCACATGTGTATTCCACCAACCCGCATTGTGGTGGAATAAGCTCCAAACCTTCTCCTCAAATAGGGAGAGGAGGCCTTAGCCCAGCAGTGGGACATTTACAGGCTGTTACTTTACTTTTTTTTTTTACTTTATGAGTTCATTATGTACTATTTTCGCATGTTTTTGTAGGTCACTGTAACACAAATTAAACATGCATATTTGTTTTGTCTTCAAGTAAGCAATATTGTATTATTTACCTTTTTAAGTAGGTAACCAAATTAACAATTATTACCAAGATGATTAACGATTTTCAATCTTACTGCTATTCAATTTTAAGGTTATTTTTAATCGTTCTGTTTATAATAACTTGGCGAGAAAACTGCGCCCATTTATACTCGCGAAATTTTTTCGATAGATTTAAAAAGCATTAGAAATGGCATGATAGTTTTTACACTATATTTTTTAAACACGTGAATAAAAAAAGCACTAATAATCTGTTTTATATTAATGGGGAAAGGGTGTGAAGGAGCTGAAGAGGCTGTAACAATTGAAAGCTTTTTGAGTTACTTTTTTATTAAATGAATTTAATAAACTCTCGATTTTATATTATTTGCATTAAACATAGAAAAAATATACCATGTCAATTAAATGACGAGCCGGTCGGCGTGGTTGGTAGAACACTTGCCTTTCACGCCGAAGGTTGTGGGTTCGATTCCCACCCAGGACAGACATTTGTGTGCATGAACATGCCTGTTTGTCCTGAGTCTGGGTGTAATTATCTATATAAGTATGTATTTACAAAAGAAAAGGAGTACATGTAGTATATCAGTTGTCTGGTTCCCATAGCACAAGCTTTGTACAAGCTTAATTTGTGATCAGATGCCCGTGTGTGAAAAATGTCCGAGGAAATTTAAAAAAAAAATTTAAAATATATAAGCAAAACATATAAATATTTACGTTACGAAAGAATAACTTTTTTATGCTCATAATCTTACTACTCTTGTCACTTCTCTTTGACTCACTGCCCCGTGTCCCACGCTCCGATTAGCTTGTATAATAACAAGCCAGTTCCTCACTAATTTATCTCTCGTCACGATTCTGAGATTCGCGTGTAATAATAAGATTTTTTGTTCAACACCGAGATACTGTTTTATATCGTTTTGATATATTTTCATTACGATAACCTAATTTTAACTAACTTATATTATAAAGACAATTAAATTAAGTATGAATTTGCCGATTTATTTATTTTATTGGCTAGTGACGATCGATGTCTTTGATTCTATTTAGAATTCCAAATTCACATTAATTGAAAAATAAATGTTCATTTGTGTCCACGCCGTTCGATTTTAAAACTGTTCGATAATGGTTTTTTTATAAAGATCTGTAATTACATAGAAATGGACCTATATATTTTGTCTTTATTAATTCCCTGTCTTTTTTTTAATTTTTAATGAGTATAGGGGTTAATTATGTGTCGTATATAATAGGGTAATAAAATATAATGATTAGTTGTTCAAAAAAGGTCAAGATATAAAACATTTAATTAATTTTGATTATACCTACCTTCTCCGAGGACCTTTATTTCCAGAAAAGCAAAAAAAAATATAACACTGCCTTGTAAAACGCATTAAAAATTATTTATGGTTTCCGTGAAAGAGCGCACAAACCAGAGACAATATTAAACAAACAAGTGACCTTCATTTGTTGTCAATATTTCTTTATTTACTTAAACACTCATTATATATTCATAATTAAAAACACATTTAAAATAAAAAACGCTTTCGTTGTAATTTTTTTGCCGTTGTTCTAGTGGCTAGATATAAGGCCGCAGATATCGAGGTCCTGGGTTCAAATCCCATGTCGAGCCAACAAAGAGTTATTGGAATTTTCTGTCGAAAAATTATTAGTAGCCGTCTCGTGTCTGGAAATTGAAAGTGCGTTTGCCTCGGAAAACAGTTAAAGCTGGAACACTTTTCAGTCATGTTGGATTTGCCACCCATCGGATTATGAGAGTAAGGAAATAGAGAATGAATGATGAGTGTTTCCGCACACACTTGTCCACTATGTCTTGCGCAAATGGTAAGTCCCCGTTGAGCATAGACGCCGTGGCCTGAATCGATCAGGAGGATATCATCATCATCTTCTCCCACTAAACCATCGTACAAGAAAACGTCGTAAACAAAACGTCGTACTATCACTTTGTTTATCAACATAGTTATATATTTACATACAACACTGATAACTTTGTCGTGTCAATACAGATGTCATATAATAAATTTATATATATATATACATATATGTGATTAGTGAAAGTATGCTAATAAGTCTCGAGTAATTTTCTCTACAACGTAAGTGGCATAAAATAACACATTATTTATTTATTACATATCAGAGACAAAATAATAACATGTCAAATAAACTCTTTTGAGCGCTTTTGAATCGTTATTTTACAAGTTTGTATAAATCGTAAAGACAACGGGTTTAGGAGTTTAAATATAACCGTGTAGTACCGACATGTTTGTTGACAATAGATGAAAATCAACATATAAGTTGCTTGGTTTTCATAACGAAGATCAATTTCTTAAATTATTGTCTCATCATCATCATCTCTCATTGTCTGTCTTGAATGTATTAAATCTTGACTTGAGCCATTATCAAAGCACAACATAAAATATCTAACAAAGACTAGTCTGGTTGTGTAGCGGCGTACTAAGGATTAAAGGGGGCGCTCTATCCCCTTGAACAATGACACACTGAACGCATTATCGTGTCAAATTTTTACCAAGACAACAAAAGTCAACATACGTATTCGGGATTAGATTAATGGCGCTGCGAACGCACGTTTAAAGCTCATCTATACCAATATTATAAATGCAAAAGTATCTCTGTCTGTCATGCTTTCACGGCAAAACCACCGAAACGATTTATTTATTTACTGATGGTACGGCTTTGTCCAAACTCGTCTGGGTAGGTACCAACCAGTAATTAGATATTATACCGCAAAAAGGCAGTGCTTGGTATTGTTATGTTCCGGTTTAAAAGATGAGTGAGCCAGTGTAATTATAGGGCACAAGAGACATAACATCTTAGTTCCCAAGTTGTGTCAACATCTCTTACAATGCCAATGCCTATGGTCGTTGGTGACCACTTACCATCAGGCGGCCCATATGCTCGTCCGCCTATTCAAAAAAAAGAAGATTTTAATGAAATTATGCATAAAGCAATCTTGAACTCTAAGTAAGGCCATATGCTTTATATTATTATTATTTTTACTTGCCCCCATTCCACTAGCACTCGGACGCAAACTAGTATTATAAATTCGTACATTGTACTAGTTGTTTATTCAGAACTAAGCCGCATAAAATCAAGTACAAAGAAAAAATATACTTTTGCGTTTATTAAATTACGTTGAACGTTAGTTAAATTAAACGTTAGTTACGTTTCGCGAAGACCATATTTGTCATCTCACGACTACTTCAAACATATTTGTTTTATTAAATCAATTTCCTTTACGACGAGAGGACTGAGGAAAAAAGCTGTAAGTGCGCTTTGTAATAATAATCATCTTGCATAATCTAATTAAAAGAACCACATTCGGACATTTTTCAAGAAAAAAACTCAACAAGAAAAAAAACTTTCGAAATATAAAACTGCCGATTATATAATCAGCATAGAATCAGCAAGGGGTCGGGTAAGGGACGGATAAGGGGTGGATTGTGAAATTTGATGGCTTTGTGTGCGCTCTTATTCTTAACCTTGCATATTAAGAACAGTTCATATAATTTAAGACTTGCTATAAATAATAATTTTGGCGATATATATTTGACCCTATAATAATAATGACCTCCAGACCGATTTCGGCTACGGCGGTCAATCTCAAGAGATATTACGCCATTTCAAGAGAGCCCACTACGCAGGAGATATTATAGTTCACAAGTGTGCGCAAACACAGGTGCACTATCTATTCAGTAACTCTCATAATTCGATGGGACGGCAATCCGACACGACCGGAAAGAGTTCATGCACAGGACCAATGACTTTACGTGCTTTCCGAGGCACGGGAGTGTACACACTTCCAACTTTCAGACTCCGGGCTGCTTCTGAGAATTTTCTGACAAAAAAACCTAATAATTTTTTATTGGCCCGACCTGGGAATTGAACCCAGGACTTCCGGGTCTGCTGCCTTACATCAAGCCACTAGACCAACGAGGCAGTCAAACCTAACAGTTAACCCTATATTATAAATACGAAAGTTACCACCTTACTAATATTAGAAGAAAGTTCGTTATTGTTCGTTACTCTTTAACGTCTCAACTATTCAAGCGATCGTCATGAAATTTTGCATACACGTTGTCATGGTAACTAACATCTGCTTGCCTCCCCTCACACGCGGCTGACGCCCCAAGTAGGAACTAGTTATTTATATATATATAAAACCCGAATACCCAATATTCGGCGAAATCTCTTACAGAATAATCCATACTATGTGGCATGAATTATTCCAGTCGCGTTCGAAATTCTATCCTATAATTGCTTCACGCTCGAAATGAAACCACATTACTATAATTTCCGGTTTAATCGTATGAGTATTTTTTATTCATTTTGATTTGCGTGGTCTGAAAGTAAATGATTAATACATTGTTTTTAATTAAAATTAAAAATATATACTGTTTTCAAATGAAGTCGTAATAAAAATAGGCCGGAAAAAAAAAATATCAAAATAGGCTAACTACAAAATTGTAAGCCAATGGTTCGTTTTAACCCTCTAGTAAGGCTAGACTATAAAGCCGCTAATCTCGAGGTCCTGATTCGAATAATTCGAGTCAATAAAATCTTAATGGGTTTTTCTTTCGAAACATTTTCAGCAGAAGCCCGGAGTCCGGAAATACACGCTGCCAGTGTTTACACTCACACAACTTCCATATGATATATAAGGGTGAAGGAATAGAGTGTTCTCGTGTTAACGCACACTTGTGCATTCATTTCCTGCGCATTTGGCTGGTCTCCAATACTCAACCATCATTAATATATTCAATATTGAGTTTAGAAAAAGTAGTGCATAATATATAACTTTTTACGAGAACTATTTCGAATCGTTTGAAAATATCAAATTTCTGCTATACATTCTCAATGTATTTAAGTTTTAAGCCGAATTTTTTAAAGAAGCCGGAAGAATTATATGTTGAATATAATAAATTTGATAAACATGATAAAACACTCTCGACTCTTTAATCTTACAGTATTACATATAATCAGTAGTTATGTCACCTGTTTAACGGTATGTATAATGTCTGCGATACGGACATCGAGACATTGACACAGAACTGTTCAAATCGAGTTCAACTTGCACATTAAAAACTAAGGTAGACTTATTTATATATGACTTAAGAAAGCCAGATTGGTCAGCGATTTTAAATATATATTTTTTACACCGTATATTTCCGTACATATTATTCGTTATCTTTGTTTGTCGTATGTAACATTTGAGATAAAATTAGTTAAAACTGTAAGGAAGAGATCGATGTATATATGAGACAATGATGCCGGTCGTTGTAAAAGTTTCGTATCTATAATTATGTATATACAAGTTTTAAGAGTACAATAGAGTATTTGTATTTACTCAAGATTAAGTAGATGTATCAAATTTCCATTAAATAGTAATTTTTCCTTACAAATTTAACTCGGTACCCTTAAAGCATCCTACTAGCTAACTAAAGGAAGTTTTGGAAATAACATTAGCGCAAAAGATAAATAATTTTAAAGAATAACAGTTTCATTAAACTAAGTAATTACTCACACGTAAAATATATATATATATAAAAATATATAAAGAAACTATAATCCTATCGAATTTATTTTATCAAAATTTGAAGTATTACTTTCTGGTTGTAGATATTTGTAAATTTATAAGTGAAATATTATTAAGTAATTTTCATTTTATCATCAGACAACTGTTTTGCTTTGTTGAATGTATACATTTATGCAAGATAGTTAAATAATAGACAGCTGAAATAACAAACTCCAAGGTTAATGTTTGATAGCGTTCGCTTTTATAACAGACGGACCCTTGCCCGTCTGGGTACGACCCACTCTTTACCTACCGCCTAATATTAATACTTGGTTCTGCTGTGTCAGATATGTGGTTGAATGACCCAGTGTAGCTACGAACGTACGGGAGACATAACATCTATCGCATATTTGAGTACTATATACTTTTTGCAATACGTTTATGTGCAAAAGTGACTTAGTATCATCTGACTTATATATTCGCCTTACTTTCTTAAATATAAACGTTAACTTCTATATTGCAAACTTATTATCAGATGAAGGTATAATTGCCGTTTTATAAGTTTTAAATTGAAATGAATTCGATATACGGTTCTTTTTTTATATAGAATAGGAAGGCGGACGAGCATATGGGCCACCTGATGATAAGTGGTCACCAAACGCCCTTAGACATTGGCATTGTAAGAAATGTCAACCATCGCTTACATAGCCAATGCGCCACCAACCTTGGGAACTAAGATTTTATGTCCCTTGTGCCTGTAATTACACTGGCTCACTCATCCTTCAAATCGGAACACAACAATATCAAGTATTGCTGTTTTGCGGTAGAATATCTGATGACCGGGTGGTACCTACCCAGACGAGCTTGCACAAAGCCCTACCACCAGTAAAGGTAATAGGTTCTACAATGTATAGACAAACATAAACAAGCAGTTGTGATTTTAATGAGATAATATTAACACCATAAAAAAAACTATTATGTTTGATTAGAACGACAGTGACATGCAATTATAAAAGAATTATTATTAGTCGAAATTTGAATAAGTTTGTTCAGATAACGAACATAAAAACGAACAAAGACATTTGCGCGTGAATTCGTTATAAAAGAAAAGCAAAAACCAAGAGTACTAAGATGAGGACCCGGGTTTTGTTAAAACGGAATGACTAACATCCGGTTGCTTTATTCAAGAAACTATTCGTTTTTTACGGATAATATAAGTCTACGAAACGTAAATGAGAAGCCATCACTGACTTTTTACTGACGTATCAGTAGGCTGAGAATAACGGATAGTTAGGTAAAGCTACGTTCACATTTACGGTAGTATACGCAAGAGATCCCGTGGCGATCCTCGTTAAGACGGAAAGGTTGCCGCTGGTTTTTTAGTGGGTATTCCTATGTTCGCCCCCCCCCCCACACACACACACACACACTGTTCCCGTGAGGGAAACGTATTATGCGTTTTTCCAGCGTTAAAAAAAACGGCTCCGTTCACATGGCACCCAATCGATACGATATTTTTACGTACAAGGTTAAGATTTTCACACGACTACCATTCCCATTTATCTTAACGTACGCTGAAAACTAGTCAGCTGTTTAATTGTTCGATAATCGTTTCGAGACGAAGCCTCCTCGGTGAACAACTACTTCTCGCTCACGAGATATTCCCATATAGACTCCTTGTCAACAATTTAACATACTTTCTACTGTCCTCCATTCGATAGCATCACGTGAACGGTATACGGGAAAAATATTAACAACTAACGGTGAGTTGGTACCTAATGTAAAAAGATGACAGGTTAACAGAGATGTAACCGACAATAATTAGACAAATTTACTATCCGTAAGCAATACAAATCGTTTTACGAATATGGTAGTAGAAGCTCAGATATCTATGGAATGATTCAACAATAACCCCCCTAACAGCCTGTGAATGTCCCACTACTGGGCTAAAGGTCTCCTCTCCTCTTTTCGAGGAGAAGGTTTGGAGCTTATTCCACCACGCTGCTCCAATGCGGGTTGGTGGACTACACATGTGGCAGAATTTCAGTGAAATTAGACACATAAAGATTTCCTCACGATGTTTACCTTCGCCGTAAAGCACGAGATGAATTATAATCACAAATTAAGCACATGAAAATTTAGTGGTGATGGTGGTTTAGTGGTGATCATCGGTTAAGATTCACGCGTTCTTACCACTGGGCCATCTCGGCTCTTGATTCAACAATATTCTTTGCTAAATGTATTCCATATAATTACTTAAAATATTCAATAAATTATAAATAAATCACAAACAATAGCATTTCTTTCGGCAAATACTCGGATACTATAAACGTAACAGGAAAATATTTAAGGAATTTAATGAGGCATTCGAAATAAAAGGGTATACAAAAATAATTAACACGAGCCGTGAAGGGCGGTGAGCCGAAAGTAAGCCACGGTTTCTTAGAACGGACCTTGGACTAAAATTCTCGATTCGAATCACATTGCATGGTGTATTTGGTATGTACGGTAGCCTTAGAACAGGGTGGAATGGAAATGGCTTGTGTATGTCTATTATTTATAGGATAATATCATTTGTGAGTAACGTTAAACAAAAAATATTTAAAAATGGCATCGGATTACATGTGACGTTTTTCATTCTATTAAAATAAAATAAATGATGCGTACATGATATATGTAGGTATACGAAGCAAAGATATTCTACTCTCGGATTTGAGGGTGAGAGACCAGAGTTGAGGTTTCAAAAATAGAAAATCTTGTTACGTCACATTGCTATACAATAATAAATTATTAATATTATTTGTTGTTTTATAGATTTACTGTCAGTTGTTTTTTTTTTTTTAAAGTAAATTTTTAGTGTTTAATGTGACGTTTAAAAAATAAAAACGTTTTCGTTTATTAATTAATGTGGGGATGTTTATAATTTTTTTTTTTTGCGGCAGCTTTAATCAACGAATTCGCTATACAGCGTTCGTATTAATCTATTGATTTAAAACGGGTTCATCAGATAAGTCGATCGACGACTTTCTTTCCGTTGATGTTGACATTATTAATAGCATTTCACAAAAAATACATATACAAATAAAATGCATATATATATATATATATATACTATAATATAGCCGTTTAATATAGCCGTACGCTCGTTTCGAAACTATACGTTATCATAATGTGAAAGTTTTACATCAACTAGTTAAGTAGTTTTCCATGCCTATAAAAATTTTCCTTTCCAACAAACATCTCAATTTTGTTTATTTATAACAAAGTATATTAACTAGAATATATAATTGAATATCATGTTGTTCACGGGGATGATAATTAAAAAAATCTGTCTTTTTCTTTTATATGTCAAATCGAAGATGACGGTAAGAGACAAATAGTGTTTAACTTGAAACACGGATGAAATAACGTTTTAAATATTTTTAATTGTTTTAATTAGCTACGTATATTAGTACGCAAAGCCCTGTAATATAAATGACCGATAATTTACGATTGCATACGTCCACCGTTCGTTCCGCTGTTATCAGGTGTCGAGTGATAAGCGCGAATCAATTATAACCTTTAACAAAGAGCGTTTGTTTCCTTTATTAATAATTAACTGTTAAAATTAGTTAACATTGCTTATTAAAAATTTTAATACTATTTGAATTTTTTTTTTTTTTTGTTACAACAGTATTTTTTTGTAAGCGAAATATAAATATTAAAAAGGCCATATTTGTCGACTATAAAAACGTATTTTACATAATATCATGATTATTATGAATAAAAGTTTGTAACACCTCTATGACGAAAAAACATCAAATGAAAATTTGACACAGATATAGATTATAAGAAATGAAGGAAATATAAGAATAAACATTGAAATCATAAAAATACAAATATACTGAACTAAATAAATACTCAAGTTACTCCGTCTGTCCTTCTCTTACGCCTGTTACGCTTTTATAGCTGAAACAATATTGAGTCCCAAGAAAGAACATTTTTTTATACCTAACACGCGGTCGAAAACGAAATAAAATTATAAATGCGTAAGTGAATTGAAGCCTAGAGAAGCAAAAAGGCCAGTGGACAGACCACTCCCCCGATGGTCAGACGACGCACAGGTCCGGGAGAATTAGCGCGCCTGTGAGGAGGCCTATGTCCCGCAGTGGATTAATGTGGGCTAAATATGATGATAAAAGTGAATTTGTTGTCTTGCTTGCTTGTCTGTTACACATTCACGTCTTAACTACTAACCCAACGTCATGGAATTTTGTCAGAAGTACAAAAACAAAGAGTAATTAGTACCTGACCTGCCCCCCGCTCACACGTGTTCGGAAAATAATTACTATTTAATGAATGCCCTTTGGAACGGAAGAATAACAGCTTTTGACATACAAATAGAAACAAAAGACTAATTTATAACCCAATCGGTTGCAAGTGCAGTGCAGTTTATATATACGTCTAATTCGAATCTACCCTTAATAATTGTTAATATATTTGCACAAGTGTCAATGGTTAAAGATATTACAGACAAAATATTAAAAACTGTACCATAATATAATAAAACTTTTTTAATTTATCCTGCCCACGGTTCAAAACGATTCGAAACTTTGTTATTGCTTGCAATTTGTTCCACTTTGAGTATATTTTAGGAATTGTTTAAAAAAAACTCTACCTTATTAAACAACTTGAAAAGGAATTATTCTATGAAGATAGGTCTCCATTTGGTCTCATATGTATTACTGAAGTTTAATCGGAAATAATCTATTGGATTACACAGTAAATAGTGTATGCTTTTCATGTATATTGTTTCATTTCTCCCCAACGTATACCCCTACATTTTTATCGAAATCGGTAAAGTAGTTTCTTAGTAAATTAGTAATGCAGATAACAAGGACGCTCACTTACTGATGCTTCAATTAAAATTACCGTTCACACATTACAATTACGAATAGTAACTTGGCATGTATTACGCGAAACTATGGTCTTTTTTATAAGTATATTATAGGTAGGACGTGAGGATTGTTGGCCACTACCGCCCATAGACATTGATGCTGTAAGAAATATTAAACATTTCTTACATCGCCACTGCGCCACCAACTTTGTCCAGAAAATATTTCAATTATTAGATAGCAGCGGTAGTCTAAAATAAATCAAACCAAAATATATAGAAAATAAAGTCTTAAAAATAAAAAAAATATGGTTGGTTCGGGTTTGGATGTAGATATTAGATATATATGACATTTATTGTCATTAAAAATGTTTATTATGTAAAAAAAATGTTTTGCAAAGCCACTTACACAGTTATGTATATTAAGTGTGCTAACGAATTCTTATCAGACTATATTTTATGTAAAAAAAACAAAAGATTCACATATGAAGCGGGGAATTTTTTTTTTTTTTGATGTGATACGGTTTTGTTATCAGTTCGAGTCTCTCTAGCCTTCACTGATAGTATCTGTCACCGATAACTGTGATTTGAGCTATCTATTGAAACCGTGTTTACAGTTTCGTCTGTTATCAATTTTTAGGTTGTTATCAATACTAGTCACTCCTGCATATACTGGTGGTAGAGCTTTGTGCAAGCTCGTCTGGCTAGGTACCACCCACTCATCAGATATTCTACCGCAAAACAGCAGTACTTGGTGTTGTTGCGTTCCGGTTTGAAAGGTGAGTGAGTGATTTATGTCCCTTGTGCCAGTGTAATTACAGGCACAAGGGACATAAAATCTTAGATCCCAAGGTTGGTGGCGCATTGGTGATGTAAGCGATGGTTAACATTACTTACAATGCCAATGTATATGGGCGTTGGTGACCACTTACCATCAGGTGGCCCATAGGATCGTCACGTCGCTGAAATTAACCGACAGAACTAGCCGACAGATGAAATTCCTGAGCCTAAATTTTTCTACGCGACTGTCTATACTTTGTTGCTTTTATAACTCTTGAACGGGTTGACTTAGAAACTTGAAATTTTATATGCAAGTTAATTAAAGGAACATTAAAGAAATAATAACCACAAAAATGCGGCGCAGGAATAATTAAACAGTTTTTTTAATTTTTCCTGCGGTAAAGGGAGCGCACAAAGCAACAAAGTACAGTACAGTCGCGTAGAAAAGTTTAGGCTCAGGAATGTCATCTGTCGGCTAGTTCTGTCGCTTAGTTTCAGCGTGTTACCCATATGATCGTCCGCCTTCCTATTCTATAAAAAAAAAACGTTTTTATATCAATCAGATCAGATAAAAATCTTATAAAAATGTACCTAGATACAATATTTTATATCTCCAAGTATAATTTATTATAATTCTTATTAACAATGAAACATAGGCCATAGCACACTAACGACTGTATTTATAAACTTTGTTTAGCGGCTGATTAAACAATGCTGTCTTCTTCTTTCGAATGTCAAATCAATAATGACAGAAAGAGATAAATCAATGATTACGATCATTTGGTTAAAATCGAAAGATCGTGTTGGGCTTAATGTTCGTTTATATATTCATCTCGTGCTCGACAGTGAAGGAAAACATCGTGAGGAAACATACCTGTAATTTAGTCACATCTAGGACTAAACACTGTGTTTTTTTTAAATATTTTATACAGATGCCTAGCACAAAATTTACGCTTAGTCGAGTTAAAAAACATACAAATAACTAACATTAAAAAAATGCCTTTGAAATTTATGAAGCTTTGATTATACATGTCTAGTTGTTCCACGGTTTGAAATTTGACTGCAATCGTTATGGAACCTTGATGCATACATATAATATGAATAAGCGTGTTCCAACATTTTTTTTTCTATTCTTATTCCATTTACTAGTAACACTTAAGGTCATTAATCGCTTGTTTGGTAAAAAAAAAAATCGTTTATAATTATATATTGGAGAGTAACCACGAATAGGATGCTAATGAACTGGTGATTCAATTTGCCGCCATTACGGTTTCGGTGATGAAACCGCATAACAAAATGTATTCGGAGGAACGTTCAAGGATGTTTCAAATGGGTATGTAGACTGGCAGGTCATGTGTCATTCACCTGATCGTAAGTGATCACTATATCGCATAAACATCGCCAATGCGCCACCAACCTTAAGATTCAGATGTTATGCTTCTCGATGGCATACTAACCCTTCAAACCTCACATAAACTAAACACAATAATATTAAGTATTGGCGTTTTGCGGTAGAACATATGATGAGATGGTACTGCCTACTCAGACGCGCTTACAGAGCGCCAAGCAATCATATCAGCATCAGCAAGTATTAATCAAATCAAATAATCTTGTTGTACATAACATTTCAAAACAATTTTCGAAGCGTTCACATCCAGACATCGTATTTACAGAATATTTCAAGCGCTTAAAGCGTTTAGTTTTTTGCTATTGCATCAGAAAATAGATTCACAATAGATTCGACAAATAGACTTTACTTCTAAGTTATAGATTTAGTATGCCCTTTCAATATACTTATATAACTGTGAAACGGCTTTATATAGAACGTAGGCGAAGAAAGTAAACTTAGATATAAGATTCATGCCGTGGGCGTAGGGTCGCCTACATGAAGAATATCTGAACTAGATTACTCCAAGTACTTTAAACTATGCCCACAACATCTCGTGGAATTATTCCAACTTATCGTTAAACAAATTTTAGATATTTAAATGTATCCCAATAGCCTGTAATCACACAACTACGCAAAAGTCTCCTTTCTTTTTGAAGAGAAACTTTGGAGCATATTAATCCAGGTTGATGGTTGCTGAATGGATTAAGCTCCAAGCCATCTCAAAAAGTAGAGGAGGCCTTAAGCCCAGTAGTAGGACATTTACAGACTGTTACTTTACTTTATTTTCAATTAAACAAAATCCATGCACATGACTCACGATTACGATAAAATTATTCACAAATAATACATTTAACATTAGACATGCTTATCTTTAGTCTAATCGGACATGTAGTGCGAATATAATATATATAAAATCCGTGACTGATCCGTTAACGTTTATTCTTTAGAAACAATTGAATCTATCAGAAGTCATAATACATTACGCCCTCACTTATAAACATTGCTTAACGGTTGATCAGTTAAACACTGATTTCGCTCTTTCCGTCATTATTTATTGGAGATTAGAGTGAAGAAGACAAAGCATTGTTAACTAATTACGCTAAACAATATTTATAAGTATATATTTACTGCTTTTTTATGTAGATGGCGTTGTCTTACGTAATCCTTAATAATAAAAGCATTAAATCACTATCATAGACTGTTAGAATATAATAAGTATATTATAATAATACATAGTATATTACTACATAGTATTTTGTATACTTATTATATTCTAACTGGTGGTAGAGCTTTGTGCAAGCTCGTCTGGGTAGGTACCACCCACTCATCAGATATTCTAACGCAAAACAGCAGTACTTGATATTGTTGTGTTCCGGTTTGAAGGGTGAGTGAGCCAGTGTAATTACAGGCACAAGGGACATAACATCTTAGTTCCCAAGGTTGGTGGCGCATTGGTGATGTAAGCGATGATTAACATTTCTTACAATGCCAATGTCTAAGGGCGTTTGGTGACCACTTACCATCAGGTGGCCCATATCCTCGTCCGTCTTCCTATTCTATAAAAAAAAAAAAAAGTTATATTGACGTATATAATTAAACATAGTTGTTATGTCGTATAAGGGCGAAATCGGGAGTTAAGCGCTAGTCGTTTAATAAACTTTATATTCATATTAATCAGTAACTAATTATAATTAAAATATCATCTAAATAATATCTAAAAGTTTTGACAACATCTAGGAAACTAATATGCAACACGAATGTAAGCCAAATTCAATTAATTTGATTTTAAATGGTAACAAAATTACCATATGATATAGTCGAGTTACTCACGAACCAGTTTCATATTGTAATGTCATTATATCGTTTTAATTGTATTATGATTATGATTATGAACCTACATTGTCCTGTTTGTTTAGGTACTATTTCATACGATACGCACTCACGTTTGTAGAATCAAAACGTTTCCTTAACAACAGTTATGAGTAATATTTCATACTGATTTGTTGGCGAGAAACTTACATTTCCGCGAATTCTTAATATTCATGGACGAATATTTGAGTGCACCATTTCTATATTTATTTAAATGGAAAGGTTACGATTTCGTCGATTATCGTTATTTTTACAACCGAGCCGTGCGCGCGCGCGAACTCAAACCGGCAATTGTGGATTGAGCGCATTGTTATACCTCTGTTATTCAATTCAATTTTCCGGTCTCGTTGATCAATTATCTGTGCCTAGCCTATAAGGTTAAAGATCCTGGATGTTCTGGGTTCAAACACCGGGTCAGGTTTTAACCCAGAACATCCAAATATTTAGGTTTTTCAGTCGAAAAAGTCTCAGTAACAACCAGGCGTCTGATACCTGATAGGAGTAGAATTGTTTATACTGCCGTGCCTCGAAATTTTTTGCTTGTGCTGACTCTTTCCAATCGTGACCAATTTCCCGTTCTATCAGATAAGTTCAATGAGAGTAATAGAATAGAGAATGCGAACACGCTTGTGCACTATAATATGTCCGGCCTTTATTCAACACTGGGACTACTAGATAAGCATTATGAATAAGGTTTCTGTAATGTATACCTAAAAATGTACATCTGGCTATAATAGACGATAACTAACATACGAACCCTTTGAATAACTGGAAATTACCAGTTTAAATCGAATCTAAACCAAAACTAATTATCCCTCTAAAATATCTCAGTTACAAAACGAATAACTGACTCTGTAAGAGAAATCTCGAAGGAATTATATATAAACTTTTAATGAGAAAAGTTTAATTTTCTAAAACATTTATACACTTAAAATACATTATCAACGGGTAGCTAGGAGAGCAGTTAGAAATCCCTTTCGTCATCTATGTTCATTGTCGATTATAATTTGTGTGCATATCACAAAGAAAGCAAGTCGTGCAAATAAATAAAGCGCAAACCTCAACTGCTGTATACACTTTTATTTACGCTTTTACACGCATACGCATACGCATACGCATTTACTATATACGCTTTTATATACGCTTTTATTTCTGTTAATAAAATGAGCACAAAACTATTTGGAGGTACGGGTTTAGGCAAGCCGGTCTCTGGGTAGGTACCACCGTTAGTAGGCATTAGCACAGTAAGAAATATTTACCATTCCGTACGGCAATGCGCCACCAACCTTAGTAACTAAGAAGTTATGTTTCCTGTACCTGTAACTAAAATTGCTCACTCACTCTTCAAACCGGAACAACAATATTACTAAACAGTGTCGTTTAGCGGTAGAATTTGTGTACTAATAACTTTAACGTACTTTAATTTGTGTAGTACCACTAAGTAAATAAAGCATAAAATTTCTCTAGTAATCAACACCGCGATCTTAAGAATCAGTAACTCGTTATATTAAAACCATTGGGCAAATAATATCTTAATCTGATAGCATCTAGGAATCTAATGACCCAAGGACTTATACTGATAAACATTATACACATTAAATAAGAGCCGAGATGGCCCAGTGGTAAGAACGCGTGAATCTTAACCGATGATCGTGGGTTCAAACCCGGGCAAGCACCACTGATTGTGCTTAATTTGTGATTATAATTCATCTCGTGCTTTACGGTGAAGGAAAACATCCTGAGGAAACCTGCATGTGTCTAATTTCACTGAAATTCTGCCACATGTGTATTCCACCAACCCGCATTGGAGCAGCGTGGTGGAATAAGCTCCAAACCTTCTCCCCAAAAAGGGAGAGAAGGCCTTTAGCCCAGCAGTGGGACATTCACAGGCTGTTACGGTTATATTAAATAAGTAATGATGCTATCCACCTGAAATTCTCAAGGGGCTAACCAACTACGCGGGTCATATCATAGTGCACTTTCTATTCCCTTAATCACACAATGCGATGAGACGGCACATCCGACACGACCAGAATGAGTTTAGACGAGAACCAAATAAATAATACAGTCGATTCATCATACTATAACGGTACACTCACAAACGAACAACATTCACTCGAGAAGTCGCAATAAAAGTTTAGGCAGTAAATAATTAGTACCTAAATCGAGGTCGTTTCGTTTTCATCAATTAAATAATTAATCAAATGACTGTCCACCTAGTTGGAAATTTCGGCGTGACAAAGTGCCTCTTGGGATGGTACTACTTTACAAAATCCCTAAAGACAAAACGAATGTATTGTTGTACCAGTATAATGAGGCAAGTAATAGGTCATATAAGCCCTAAAGCTGGACAAAGGCCACTAATATGAAAAGAACAGAATTAAGGCTTGAGTCACATAAATTAATGATCTGATAATGAAGTGATCGTGGTTAAGGTAAAACAAGAATTAATTAAGTATAAACAAAATTTTAGAGCAGCTATTTGCAAATGAAAAAGAAAACTTTATATTAAGGCCAAATAAAGCAACACACATAACAATAAGTATTAATATATATTGTATGAGAACCTTTCTAAAACATATAACACCAAATTGCCTCCACTCGTGACAGAGCTGGTTAATATTTCGCCCAGAGAATTGGATTTTCGATTCAAAAGGGGAAATTTTGCTAGCATTTTTGCAACAATTCTACGCGGTCGTGATTTGTAAAGCTGTTTTTTTTTATTTACGTATTGTTAGAAGTAAAACATGATACTAGATGGCGTTAATCATTTTTTTGGATTCTCCTAAATCACGCAGTCTAGTTTTTTTTTATATAGTGTGCATGTTTATTAAATGCTATATATTTGAGCAAATTTTCGTCAACACTTAAATATAGTTGTTATTTCATTCAACATTTGGCAACCCTGTTGATTACTTCGGTCTTAAACATATATAATTATTTAAGTTCTCAATGTAAATTTTTTATATATATTGTTCTTCAACTGTAAAAAGTTAATATTGATAAAGATAAGTCATAACGAGGCATAAATCCAAACTTACTTAACAAAGCGGGTCGTGTTTCCCAATCTTAAGCCTCGTGAGCAAAATTCTCAACAATACAAAAAACGTGACAAATTACGAAACAAAATAAGGTTTGTTAGCGACGCAACGAATGCCCAAACAGAAGACAATTGTAAAAAACGTGATGGCTCACCGGGTTTCCCATGAGCGTTTAGGGGTAGATTGTTTTTTTATTAATCTTATATAATATAAAGCTTGACAATGGTATACTGCTAGAGATTAGTAGACCGACACAGTTGAACCGGACACCACGACAAGTGGCATATATGTATATTTTTATATACATACTAAGCTCGCGATTACTTTTCATATATTTATATATACATTTATACACAGACAATATAACTCCTCGCAAGTATATCATAATATTAATGTTACATATTTGTTAAATATTTACAATAGCATATTACGAAATGCGAACGTACAAACTTAGAATAATTAGATGATAAATATCATAAAATTATGGATTTATTTAATTGCATGATTTTATATGAATTAAATTTCATGTAAATAAATCATTATTACCATATGTACTTTAATTATTACACATACAAGAGTAATTGCTGTTTTATAATGATAACTTTCGGGTGAAATCCATATTCCGTACTGCAAGTAATTTAAGTTTATTTTGTTTGGAAAGTGACGAGATTTGTTATATCGCTTCTCGGCCTTTTGACTTAAAGGTTTAAAGTATTATTTTGGAAGCATTTTTTGTAATTACGAAAACCAACTCGTGCAATAAAAATTTTAAACTCATTTTTGTTATTATATTACTCATTATAGTTATTGTATTGAATTTTTCTAAACTTTTCCGATAAAAGTGATTACGCAAACAATTTCAACTTACACACAGAAAATAAACAAAATATATATAAATATACGTGCAAAAAAAACGATGAATCGTCTTTTTTATTAGCACAGCATAATTATGTGTCGCTAATAAATCGATAATAAAATTAGGCTATAAGAACGAATACTTTGCACGATGTAGCTCGATTGATTATTTAGGTTTAAAGTTTTTATTTGTGCAAAGAGAGCAAAAACATTTCACGTAGGATCAAAAACGTTTCGTCAAAAACGATAAAAAATATATTTTATGAAGATACAAAAGGTTGAAGAGGCCTGAGACGTGTGTTGCTTAGGGGCCCCAACATAGTTAATCCCGGCTCTGCTGTGTATGAAATATCAAAGTAGACATATAAAAGTGTACATTTAAGATTATATCTATCAACGGGAACATATACAGAAAGCTGTTACTAGATTAACGGTATTAGAAACGGTTAACGATGAAAATAATAATCAGTTTGATGCTGATATCTCGAGACTGATCTTAGTCTTCTTGGGTTAATGGCACATAATCTCAGCTAACAGGGCTAAAAAAATATTGCCATCTATTATGTGTAGGATTGCAAAGGATAACAAGTCTTTTGGTGAAGTAATGTAAGCATTTAGTCAAGTTTCTCTCGGTGATAGGGCATTTCAATCTCACATAACCCGGTTCCCTTCTCGCGCTAAAACCAGGTTCTCTTTTAAAGAATTCCGCTGCATCAAAAAAGTGGCTAGTTTTTAAGGCTACATATTCAGACATTCTAAATTTAAACGTATAAATTAGGCTAGTAAACAGTATTTTTAAGAGTTTTTCTCTCAAAGCATTTGCTACCCCGCAAACCGGAAGTTAGGGAACTAACAATATTTACACTCCCGTGCTTAGGGAAGTATGTAAAGACATTGTTTAACCACCTGAACTCTATATGATCGTGTCGATCAGGAGTTCGTCAGTACTCGGTATAATTCTTTTTATAAAATAAAAGTTTGTATACATGGATTCCCAAGAGATATACAAAATATGTCACACATTCAACGCCCCCAGTTATAGCGGCTCGTAAAACGCTACGTAACATATATTTTTAATTAACAAGCAATGTTCGAATATTTAACAAAAAAGAGCTTATCTTATTCTCCAGAGATGGAGTTTATATAGTTTATTGATCTTTAGCCACTCGGTTAGCTATTTCATATTACAAATACTCTCTCGATATGTTGCTGTTACTATAATATAGGGGGTAGTTACCCCGCTCGCCCCCAGTTTAAATTCCATCACAAACAGATTCCGTAATTGCATTAGCCGCCATTTTATACAGCTCTCATGCACACAGGAAATTTAACTTTATTTTTAATATTCATCCACTATTTCAATGCTTAGTTACTCAATACACGAATAGTTTTATTTATAAATAGATAATAAAATAATGTGCAGTTAGTACACATTGATTTCCATGCAGGATATATAAATTTAAACGTATATTAGTTGTTTGTGTAATTCTATTCGAAATAATAAGTATTTAATGAATTTTTACCGGCTTTACATGGTTATGTTAAAACCGGCTTGCTTTTCATGTAATCTTTCGAATTGAAGAATATAAAGTAAGAATATAAGAGCATTCTTGAATAAAGTATATTTTAATTTGATTTTGTAGCACATTTAGAGTTAAAAAGAATTTATTATCAATCACGTGTATTGCGCAAATAAATAAATTTATTAAACTTACGTACATAATTTGTAAACATACAGACTAATAACAATGTTAGAACATTAATTAAAATGTACATAATATATTTTTCGATGAAAGGTATTCAATATTATAATGTAGTCGCGGTGATAACCTTACTCACCTTTGAATCATATACCATTACTAAAATAAATTTTCAAGAATGTCAACTGGTTAACGTTAACACATTTAAATAATGCTATAATATTAAGACTTTATTTTTTAACCCCCACTGTGTGAGCATAAATGTAATTTCAAGGTATTGTTGCTCCCTTTTCATTCAAGCCTCCCTCGCATACGGAACTCCTTACCGACCAAACTACCCACTACAAATGACGTTACCGTGACGTAACAGTGGGGGAAACTGAAACCCACATACCCCATGTGGGGCTCGCTGGTGTTCAAGGCGCCGAGTGTGCCCCGAACATCGGAATAAACACTAAAAAACCAGCGGTACACTTTCCGCCTTAACGAGGAACGCCACGGGATCGCTTTCGCATGCTACCGTGAAGGTAATATCCACCCTTATATGAGACTGAATTACAAAATTTTATAAATAATCAATTTGAAATCTAAAACCTTTAAAACTACGGTTGAAAATCGAATACGAAAATAAATATAGTGGTCCCTATTGATTGATGTAAAATGTAAACAGAGCTTCTATTGTTATCTGTGTTAGTAATGATCGTAAACATTAGGCCAAATATATAAGTATCACTGATTGATAGGAAGCAAAAGAGGGCAAATACCTTTGTATGTTTACAAATGTCGGAAAGAAAATAACACACACATACACACAAATACACACACTATCACACTAGCCTATTAAAATAAGTCCAAAATACTAAAATATATAATAATCAAAATACTAAGATGTGAACATTCAATAACTGACCGACTACGAATTTATGATGTATGTACATTGTATATTAAACTTTAAAATGTACATATATTATAAAAAACTAAGAGAGTTAAGGCATGAGCAAGTATATATAATTATGTATATAATTATGGAATTACCGTTTTGAAATTAATCTAATGATATTAGAAAATCTAATAAAAATTAATGATTCTAATATGATCCATGATAAGCAAATATAATAACACAATTAAAATTAATATTAGATATAAATCCAAATAGCGCTTTATAATTAGACTGATTGAGATATCAGCTAGGAAATTAAATTGATAAGAGATGTATTGTAAACACATTGGTTTGAAAACTGGATGATCAAGAAAACAAAGACCTCTTCGTCCATCTGTATACCGTAATAGATATTTACTATCAAAAATACATTGATGGTATCGAATATGTAGTAGGCAAGACTTGACTCAATGTTTATCAATGCACAGCCTTAAGACTTCAAATTTGGAATCCATCATTTTGTAATGTAGACCCTAAATAAAGAAGATTATGCCATTGTACGATTCTATGACAGCTGCCAGATTATTTCAATCTTTAGCTGTATACAATCAATGTATATAATCAATGAATGTGACCTATGCCATTTTGGAGTTAGACAAAGATGTTATGCTGAAATTGCACTTTTTTTTTAAGAGCATTCCACAGGTGTTGCCATTGTCAGTACTAATCTTTTATAATATACAGACAGTGCAGATCGTTAACTTATTTAATTATCTTATCTGTAACACCTATATCAATTAGTCTCAATTAATAAATGAATCGTTAAAACAATGTCCTTTATATTACAGTATTATGTATAATAGAAGCCTCAAAAATTATAGCGTTTTTAATTAGTCATAGCGTTAATTAATAAAGAAAGAATTTGTTAAGTGATTAATTTCCCATTTTTAGTAATACTGTAATAGATGTCTTTAGTTACATTATCAACTTCTAAACAAATTTCGAAAATATTATTTGTTTTTAATGATTTGATGATGAACTGTGTTAATGAATATAATTATACAGCCATAATGATGATGATTTCAGTGACTGCGTCCAATCTCAAGGGAGACTAGCCAACTGCGAAGTGTCAAATCCAATACAATGAGGAAAAGGTTCAGGTGCAGCATTGACAACTTTATGGACAATTAGCAGCACAGAAATGTAAATACCGCCAACTTCCTGATTTGGGGCTTAAGCTTAGTATTTCTTCACGGAAAAACACAATAACTTTTTAATGACCCCACCTGGGATTCGCATCTAGAACTTTGGGATCCGGGGCCCTATATGCAAGCTCTTAGACCATTAAGGCAGTCAAAAGGTCATTAGAATAGATCATTCTGAAACACAAAACAAATAATACAATCAAACAATGATTCTTGGGGATACATAAAACATCTCTTCTTCATATTTTATGAAAAAAAAAATTCAATAACAAAGCTTCAATAAAACGTGATATAGGTAAATGTGTGATACATAATAAAAAGTGTGCTAAAACCAAAGATAACTGTATTTGTCATAAAGCAGTTCCCACAGCCTCATTGTTGAAACAAATCATAATGTTATGGTAGGTGTTATGAAGCTTTTTTATTCAGAACATGTAATTGTACTTGTTTTTATTGTCTTAATTATATACAAACTTATTTATCTAGATTGACTAATACAAAATATCATTCAGTTTTAATTAACAGATAAAAATGTTCAAGCATTTATTGTAGAGAATTATATAAATTTTAATTATTATTTTTTAAAGTACATTTTAAATTTATGTGATTTATGCATGTTCATGAGCAATGGGTGAAGCTAGTATTCTATAAGACTAAAAAAGTAAACAAAGTATAGCAATTCTCTTAGTCCTGTCAAAATACTATAAATTGTATGCAATCATACTGACACAACTGTTTTTATCAATCAGTAACTTTTGTGTAAATATTATGTTATTAAGTACTAGCTATCATTAAGTACTGACTATTTATTTTCATTATGAACTTTAAGACAAATATTTCTGTAGCTATTAAGAATCTTATAATATCAAGATGTGACATGATATGTTTATAAAATTTTGTCATATATAATTTCAAAGCATATTTGTCATGGAAACATATTTTTACATTGTTTCTATATATATGTATGTATAATATAATAATACTTAATACTGAAAAGTATTAAGATATATTTTTTTTAGTTGTTCCAATTTTGAAAAGTGCAAGTGTTAACTTTTTTTCATATTCAGAGTTGTTATTTGAGGATTTCATATTACAGTTTTGTTTTCTGTTTAATGTTATTTTTAAACTGAAATCGAATCTTATTAAACTTTTATGCTACAAATTATTTACTTACCTTGATATCTAAAATATATTAGCAGTAATATGTTTTTAGTAAAGTCGTTTGTTCATATCAATGCCTATTCTTATGTTCACTTTCTTTATAGACTTAATTATTTCGAAAATTTAATATTTACCTTCGGTTTAATGCATTGTATTATGTCTATGTATTTAACAGCAATTATATATTTTTTTTTTATTTATTTTGTTGGCAAATTTATTTAAGCTAAACAAAAAAAGGTCTAATAAAATATAAGATTTTTTTTTATAAAATAATTACTACATTACTTTATTAGTAAAATATAACAGGTTTTAGTTCAGTTTGTAAATAAATTATAATTACTGTAACAATACTTGAATTTTTTTTATAATTAAAAACGAAGGTAGTTAAAAATAAAATGACTTACTTAAAAATAGTCGTTGGACGTATTTATTTTTGTATTTTAATAGATGTCAATTTAAAATATGTTTTGTGAAAAAATAATGTATAAAAGTTTTCGACTTAAATTAAATTGATATTCAAATCAACACCAAGTAATAAGCTATATGTATGTATTGATAATATTTAGCAATCGCGATTATTGACAGCTGAATAAACCTTGAAAACACCGCGAATTACTACACCACGCTTAACTCTGACAATACATTAAAATTTCTGACCTTCCGCGCTTTGGTTCAATGAAGACGGCGCCGCAGATGCCGACAAATCCTTTTTCTTCCCACCTTTGGGTGGATCAGAATCGGAATCGTCGAAAACTAGCGTCCGCACCGACTGTGAACACCGACGATCCATTTCCACTCACTACACAACACACAAATAAACTATTATTTTCGCCATTTATAAACACCCAATCTCTTCGATCGTATTATACATCATATATGCAAAATACACTAAGAAACCCGGATTTTTAAGAGCAACCAGTACGTTCGCTTTATTTCATAACAAAATGAAAGTATTTATATATCGCAAGCCATCATATTTTACGCGACACACTACTACTTTACAAATTGAAAAGTGACACTTTTACGTTTTGAAAGATGGCTCGCTGTCGTTTGTTTCTCCCTAGAAATGTTGCCCGTGCGATATATATTTTTTTGTAATTTACCCCTGATTATTTGCAATTTTTTCGTTCAGAAACTAAAATCAAATCTAAAATTGATAATATTAATATAAATAAAAAAATTAAAAACACGTTATTTAGAATTAAATAATTATTAATTAAATTGTAACTTATTTTTATATTTTTAATTTTTATAACTTACATATATAGGTTATCGCTTAGTGTTCCAAGTTCAACACAGCTAATAATCTGCATTTTAATACTTTATTACATGTGAGCTGAATAATGTTGATTAAGTTTTATTACATTTCTATTTATTTAGCCATAAGCACTTAACAATTTCATTATAATTATGAACTACTAAGCTTATATCATAAATTAAAAAATATATATATTTTAATGTTCTATCTTCATCACGCTTGAAGTGCTGGAGGAATTTTTATAAAGTTTAGGTTTAGATATAAAAAACAGAGAAAAGTAATTATATTTTAATTTGTTCCTATAACTAATCCACAGGAGCTAGTGCATATACATATTAAAAACAAAATACATACAGACACATCTGGTACTTTACGTAGCAAAACCTTTAAATTTATTAATATTTCTTCTTAGGTATAATTACAATTTTATTATCTTTGGTATAAATTTTGCGTTCAAAAATTGAAAATAAGACTATAATGCTAAGCAGAGCCATCTTTTGGTAAATCACTGAAATAAACTAAGTAGTCTTACCCGCTTAAAAAAATATTTTACCATGTGTTGCTAAGTACAATCTTATTAATTGTTTTGTCATTTATATTATATCGATAAACATATATATTGTATATACAATGATTTATTTTTATATTTTTTATCATGAGTACCTATTTTAAGTCTAAAATAATAGTCTACTTTTTATAATTTTATTTTGTAGTCAGTGCCATCTAGCGGCCATAATAATAAAATAAACGTTTTTCCCGTCAAAAGAAACGGAAAAACACGAGTGTGCGTCGCCTGTAGTAGATATCAGCTGAATTATTCGGCTAAAATGCCCTGGCACGGGCATACGTAGTCGTCGGTCCGCCATTACGACGCAGCCGAGACACGTTCGTCGTATTTAGTTAAATATTTTCGTTTATAAATGAGTAATAACGCTCATGAGCTAAGTAATCGACTTCTGAATGCGTTGGATAGCAATTACAATGTAAGTTTGCGAGTTTTAAAGATCAAAAGTCTGATAAGCAAGTTGGAGATACGGAAACGGTCCGCACGAGCCTGTGACACCCGACTCGAGTTGCGATTCGGCCTTTTGGAAGGTTGTCTCGATGATATCAAGCGCTTAGCGCGATTGACAAAGGTTGTAGAACTTCTGTGCGATAGCAGGGGCAAGTGTTATACGAAATCCGTGATGTAAATGTGGTTTGTGTGTGGATACGTTAGCGTTGCGAGTGATGTACGGGGCCACTGACGTCGCCAGCGCTCCTCTCGTCCCTCCGTCCCTAGTGCCAAATGTTTTGCAATGTGAAAGTATGGAATTGTGCCACGCGTGACCTTTCCCGTAGATTTTCGTCAGGTTGCGGCTAAGCTTTGTTTAGATTCGTTCGAAAACGAAAAAAATGTGTTCTTATCCGTATCCTTAATTCTGCTCGGTCGTAGAGTTTGTTGGTGGCAGCATGGATTAACCATCGGGCGCGTGGTGCTCATTATTGTATTGCTTGGGGTTTGAGGATACCAGTGGTACATTTTTGCTTAGTTTAGGTGGTGTAATCACAGGTCAGTCGAGTTTTCACAATAATTTTGCATCTGTACACTATTTTAAAAGTTGTTGAATTTTATTTCATTTTCTATCTATGATATAAATTGACTCAGATTCACTTCACATTTTCTCTAGATCATAGATTATGAGAAATTATGACTAACAGAACTAACCAATAACATACTACTTGCAGGTTATCAGATAGTTTAAAAAAATGTTTTTATAACAACTACATCATCTAAAACTGAGTTTGCACCAGTGATATAGGTAAATTAGTTTACAAAACTGCTATGTTTGGAAAAATTAATAATAATATATGCTAAAAGGATACAATGTGGTCAACACACCAGGCAAATGTCCATTGACCCCTTGATGAATTTATTATCAGAATACTGTAAAACTTTTAGTTATACATTATCCAGTTAAATCAATAATATATAATTTATTTTATAAATATACTCTATTTATATTATGAAAAAGATTGGCCGTTTTTGACCATGTGTCCATGTGGATCTTTCATGAAACTGTACAACAAGGAAACAATAAAAATTCAGTTTAAAAAAAAAATATGCATCTTTTTTAAAAATACAATGTCATTATGTAATTTTGTACATCATGTATGATATAACCCATATATTGACCATATTTGCATTAGAATTGTTGTAATAAATTGAATATAATACCCAAATCCTTTTTTTATAAGATTGAATTTCAACATATTAAAGAAATCTAGTTGAAATGAAACATTATCTTAATTAGTATTGCATTTGAATAATAAATTAAAATAAAAACTAATTACATTTATTCATTCATACTCACTAAATGATGTAACTTAAAAAAACTTAAAACGGATTTAAAATTAATAAAACCACAGTAAAACAAGCTTAAATCCGCCAACCATGTGCACAGAAATTGTGCTCCATTAATTGTGGCGTTTGTAACTAATTACACTGACTTATGTACATTTAAATTTCTACTCGCAATAAGTAAATACCACAAAACCATTTTTTTTTAATTATTGTATACTAGGAACTGCACAGTTTTGAATATTATATATAAACATTAATATTCATTTTGGCTGGTATTCTATGTGTTCTTGCCAGATTTGATGGATAAAATTTTAAGTTTGTACAGTTGTAGTTGCAACTTTTGTGAAGCTTACGAGCCTATTACTATTAAAATATAAGTCAACTAAACAAGTCTTTTTAGATAATTATTAACAAAAAAAATTAAAGCAGCATTTCTTAGTACATTATATAATTCAATTAGTAAATAATCATATCTATGTTTATCAAAGTTATGATTAATTTTAATATGACTTTGTTTATTATTAAAAGTTTTTCTTAGGATATTTATTATACAACTCTAAAATCATGTATTTGTAGATAATCTATAATATTAAAAAGTAATTTGTATTCTCTATTGTATCTTTTGTGTCTGTTCTTAATCTCTTGTGTTTATTAATTTTCTTCTATACATCATGTATAACTCATAACTTTCAAGTTGCAGTTCTAATTTTGTTTTTTAAAAACTTTCATTCATCTTTTCCACCATTTTAAAGAAAGTGTAGTTGTTTTATTTTAATTGCTTGAATAACAGTTTTACACTATATTTTAATATAGGATTTGTTCACATAATATCATTCAATACTTGCATCATTTTTGTTATGGTGGCAGGGGTTAGGATAGCTGATCAAGATACGAAATACAGTGATTTCTATGGGGTTTTTCTATTGAGTTGGTTTCTTTGTGTTACTTGCAAAGAAGCAATGGTGACTCAGTGTAATAATAGAACATAGTCATAACTATATGTATGGTTGAAAGTTTATTTCCTGTTGTAACTAATTTAGCTTTGCTAAGCTTAAAAAAAATAACAGAGATAGCCTAGCGAATATAGCCCGTGGGTGGTAACACTGAAATTTTTTTGGGTTTATAACTCGTAAGGTCAGGTCCATGTGCCAAATGATTGATGATGCTCGTGTGTTTGTGCCATGAAATGTTGATATGACCACGAATCCTTCTGAAGAGAGGTTTATGCTCAGCTATAGGACAGCAAGTGTAACACTCAAATAGTTTTCGTTACAAAAAAAAAATGTAAACATAAATATCTACAATGGTAGGAAATTGATTGAGTTTGTTTCTTTTCGCATTGTAGTAAATTGATTGTCCTCGATCGTAAAATTGCCGTAACTATAAAATGAAAAAGTTTTATCCGGTAGCTCTTTCATTACTTGTTATGTTCAATACTTGTTGCAAATGAAAAAAAAAAACCAATTATAATCGTGAATTAATTTAAAATTTTAACATTTAGTGGTGAAATCTGGAATTAATTCATTAACATAATTAGAAATATTAAAAAAATAAATAAATAGTGTCTTATGTAGACAATGAAATATCAATAAAAACACCGCGAATATGAATTTTAAATAAAAGTATTAAATCTTTCACTAGAACTACAAATAGGCTTATAGTTTGAATTGCAGATTATAAATACAAACGTTTTAATTTACAGGTCGTCGACATGCAGACTGTTAATGAAATTATATCCATTTTGGAGAAATTCAATATCACAAAAGAGCTGCTGGAGGTAAATATTTATATTTTATTTATTTTGAACAGAATATAAATATCTGTATCTTCTTCTATGTTATTTGAAAAAAAAAAAAAAAAAATTTAAGAGAAACATTTAAAAAAAATATATTGAGATTTTTAACAATTATTATTGACATTTGCTTTAAGTTTGATACTACTTAATCATATTCATTTATTTCTATAACTCCTTTATTGATTAATTTTATGTATGTATGTATTAAATTTTACTGATTGTGTAATTATTATCGGTGGTATTATTTTATATAAAATAAAGACTCTTATAAACTTTATACCTTTCAGACCACCAGATTGGGCAAGCACGTGAACGAGCTAAGGAGGAAGACCACAGACCCGACACTAGCGAGGCGAGCAAAAGTGCTCGTCAAACGGTGGCGGGACCTCGTCATACCGGCGGTAGCGTCGCCCGCGCATGCCGGTAACGAATGTATAATTATATAGAGCCACAGATAAAAACAACAAATAAATTAACAACAAAACAAACAAATAAATTAAAAATAAATAAATTAAAAAAACTTTTATGTATCACTTAAGCTCTGGTTATTACATTTTAATAAATCATTTTGCATATGCTAAGTCCAAACGATAGTCTGAATATTATTTAGCGCTAAACGTTAAAAATATGTATTGCACAGGTTCGAACCGGTCGTCAGCTGAGCGACAAGTGCGGAGGTTGGGTGGCACGCCGCTAACATCTCCGGCCCTCTCACGGGTTTGTGTTTAATTTCGAATAAATAGAATAAATAATAATTCAATTTTATTTAATTATATATGTAACTTGATTGTCGACGAGGAGTAACTGGGTTTCTTGCCGGTTCTTCTCTGTAGAATCAAAGTACCTAATCAGTGTCACGTAAAGTACTGTATAAAATAATATTAATAAATTGCATAAAGGTACATTAAATGCCAATTTTATATTTAACTACATTTGATTTTTTATTTATCAGGATTATATAGTATATTGGGTTAATATTCTATTACAGCAGATTATGACATATTTATAGTCTGTAGTTAACCTGGTATGTGTTTCCAGCATGTGGTGAGCCCCGCGGTTCTCAGCCCTCGACCTCCGTTTAGACCAGGTAACAGCCCTTACTTATAAACACAGTTACTGTTAGTAGGGTTTTGTGCCACTTTTCATTTATTCTACTGTTAAATGGTGCTTTATATTCCTGTGTTCTAATTCGAATGTTGAGTGAGCAATTTTAATTAGATACTGGTGGTAGGGCTTTGTGTAAGCTCGTCTGGGTAGGTACCACTCACTTATCAGAGATTCTACCGCAAAACAGCAGTACTTGGTATTGTTGTGTTCCGGTTTGAAGAGTGAGTGAGCCAGTGTAACTACAGTCACAATAACCATAACATATCTTAGGTCCCAAGGTTGGTGGCTCATTGTCAATTTTAGGAATGGTTAATATTCCATATATAATTCCTTATATAATATTCCTATGGGCGTTGGTGGCAACTTGCCTACCTATGATATAAAATGAACTTCGATCCCATCGTGGTGCATTGCTGGCGTAAGGAATAGTTTATGTATTACAGTGGTAATTACTAGTCGATACCATCAAGTGAATGGGTCGTTTGACTGCATTACTATAATAAAAATCTCAATATAACTAGCCCACTTCCATAGCTATAAACTGAGAATTAGGGAATATGAAAATGTTCAACGAATTGAATGCTGCACTAAAAGCATTTGTTAAAATGCCAAGAGCAGTGCAAGGGCAATGAATGTGGTGTAAAAAATTCAATCCTTCTCCTAAGTAATTAATCTTTAATTTCTAAGCATATTAGAGCTTTTACATAAGACAGTGTCTTAATCGTTTGCACCTAGAAAGAGGTTGTTGTTGATGGATACATTTAATTGTATTTGATTGAGTAATTCAAAGGGTAACAAAAGTAACTACTTAGTTTCTTGTCGGTTCTTCTCGGTAGAATCTGCATTCTGAACCGGATTTAAATGTACATTTAATTCAATATTGTGGCATGGCGATCCAAATGTGCCCTTATGAGCATACTTGAATAAAGAATTATTTAATTTGATGAAGTATTTATTATGTTGGCTGTATAAAAATATGGCTTGATGTATAATTATTTATTAAAATAATACTAAACGGTAATTTTTACAACAAATCTGAGGTGATTTTTGAAGTATTTGCATTTATTTTTTCATGTATGTAATATTGATATCAATAGACAGCTGGACATATTAATAATATTTATAACCTTACAGCATGGGGCGGCTACGAGTCAGACTCCCAGGACGTGATCCTGGTGGACGACGACCCACCTCCGCCTCCATCCCATCCGGCCCCTTTCGAGGGAACGCTACCCCTCCCTTTAGCATCGCACAAGCCGTTAACACCTCGTTAGTATAACAATATATTCAATTAAAGTATATGAATATTATATATACTTCTATAATAATTTTTAAATAAAAAAAATCATTTATATTACAGCCGTGAAGAGGCCTCCGTCCGCAGACGTTCTTTTCGATGACAAAAAAGCGAAAAGAGACAAAAAACCCCGGAAAAGAAGGTATTTACCTTGTTAATGCTTTTGTTCACACACATCAATAGTCTAAATTTAAAGTGAATCTGCGAAATGCAGCAATATTATATACGAAAACCTTCTCTGACACGCGCTGCATCTTCTGGTAGAAGTTTTATGTATTATATATTGGTTTAGTATTTTTTTCGGTGAGACAATACAAAAAAAATGTCTCCTCATGTATTAGTATAAAATGAAATGAAAGCCCATTGTAATTTCCTTTTGCAAATTATCCAGATTCCTGATAGCAATTTTTCCTTTGCTTTACTAATAGGGGACACAGTCGTGCTGGGTCCGGCACGGAGACGACAGCGTCCGTCACCGAGCCGTCTGCGCATGCGCACGGAGCCGTCCCGCCGCACGCGCCCGTCCCGCCGCACGCGCCGCACGCGCCCGTCCCGCCGCACGGGCACGCGTGGGGCGCGCGCAACGGGTCGGGGCCGGAGCGACGGCGGAACGGCTGGCGGCGGGACGCGCAGGACCCGTATGCGGCGCTCGTTAACAGACTGCCGCCTGCTGGAGCTAAAAAGGTTCTTACTTTAACAATAAAAATTTTGAAGGATTATTATAAAGGCTATTAAATTCTGGCAGACCTCTTATGATAAATCGAATTATAAGAGTGATGCAATTTCCTTATAAATTAGTGAATAGTTTCGTAACGTTTGTTATAATTTTCGGGGGTAATATAATCACAAAAACTTATTATATTATGTTTAATATATGGTTCAAAATGGTAAGATTTTATAAAATTATAGAATAGCTTTTATTTTGCCTAGACGCAATAGCTGGACTGGAATTAAAAAACAATAAAATAAGTTTACTTGTTTTTAATTACATTTTTTATTAAAACATAATATTATTGTCAACATACATGATCGTTCGTTTTCGTTAACCTAATTCACAAAACGATAATCGATAACTATTACAGGTTAAAACTACTAAGGAGCTACTCGAGCAGATCCAATCACGGGGGACTGGCAAGGCGCCGTCGCGGCCCCCCTCCCCGCATTCACCCAACTCTCCCCACTCTCCCGATGTAATGCTCATAGAACCCGACCGTAAGTTGTCATTTATCAATATAACAGGATTACTTATGATTATATTCGATAATTTACCTTAAGTTTTGATACTAGTTGTACCAAAAAGTGACAAGCAATTAATTACATGGTTTTAAGTGATAAAATAAAAATAATCTCTAATTTGTTAATACTATTTTTTAAATAAGGAATTTCGTGCAATCGCTTGTATCTTTGTAATAAAATAACCTAACATATCCTAACATCCTTGTGTCGTTTCTAGCATGTCCGCTGAAGGTGGACTCGCCGCTCAGGAACGGTAGTAGCGACCACAAAAAGCCGAAACCCGAGTCGGAACCGGAGCCGAAGCCGAAGCCCGAACCGGAGCCTGAGCCCGAGCCAGTCGTCCTCCCGCCGCTCGAGGACGAGCGCGAGTGGGCGGAGTGCACGTGCGGCGAGCCCGAGGGCGACGAGTGCGGCCCGGGCGACCCGGCGTGCCCGGCGGCGGCGCGCGGCGCGCTGCGGCCGCTGCACGTGCTGGCGCTGCACAACGCGCTGCTGCCCGGCGTCAACGGCACGCGCGCGCCGCCCGAGCCGCACCGCTTCGCCGTGCGCCCGCTCACGCTGCCCGACCAGCCCGACCTCTTCGCGAGCGTCGTGCCGCTCTACAACTATTCCGATTACGCCGACGACTATTGTGTCAAAAATCTCGCGCGGATTCCGCTCTGCAGTAGCCTGCCGTGGACCGAGTTTGCGCCGGCGCCGCCCTCGCCCCCGCCGCCGCCCTCGCCACCCCCGCTGCGACCTTACCCGTTCGATCCGCCCGAGGCTCCGTCGGTCGAAGTGAAGCTCGAACCCGATGCGGCTTCGATCGACTCGGCCGACGACGCCCCGGCAGACGAGGCCCCGGAGACGGAGACGACGACGAAGCCGGAGCGCGAGAGGCCGACGATCGAAGCGGAGATGGTCGGGATTCCGAACCTGGAACCGAGCGAGAGACTGAAAGCACCGCTGCTGACCGCGGAGGACGAGACGCAGTTCGGTGCCGAGCCGAAAACGATCGTAGAGGTCGAGAAACGGTTCGTGAGCGAGCCACAGGAGCATCGGACGGTCGAGCGGACGAAAGAGGAGCTAGACGGGCGGACGCTGTATGCGCTGTGCGAGACGGCGCTACGGACGGTGCCCTACCGCTACGAGCAGACGGCGGCGGCGCCCGTGGTGGCCCTGCCGCTCGTGCCCAGTGGCGCGGACGAGCCGCAGGCGGAAAGCGAGGCCTGCGAGGTGCTGCAGAGCGCGCTGGAGACCGCAGCAGCCGACACGCAGCGAGACGAGATGGGCCGACCCTCGCGCGCCACGCACTTTGCGGAGTGGCACGAGTGCGCGCGCCTGGGCGAGCTCATAGCGCTGCCCTACGTCGTCATCGACTGACGCCCGTCGCCGCCCGACCGAGCGAAGCTTCTGGTGTCTCGCTGTGTTCCAAGTGTCCTTATGTTAGATTTAAGAGTGACCATTGTATATAAGTGCTGTGGGTGTCGTGTGCGCGCTCGAATATGTACATACAGCCCGTAAGTTAGCGAATGTAGGTAGGCCCTAGGGCGCTCGCTGGACGCCGATTGTTCGAACCGGCTCATCGGCTTCGTCTTTCGCCCGCACGACCAGCTCATGCGTTCTGGTCGTGTATTCGTTTTGAAACATTTTCGACGAATGTTTCGTGCGGTGGTTCGTTCTCGCGAGTTGTGATATTGAGGGTGCGACGGGGCTGTCCGCGGAGCGCCGGACACAAGCCTTGTCGATAGACTCAGATAAAAAATCTCTAGACTGTTTCGTATTGAGTTATCTTGTTACCGATTGTGATTTATAAAAAGAAAATTAGGTAATTAATAATAATAGGAGTTCCAATTGTATATTATACATATATATTGCTATATCGAGTCAAATATCAGATATGAATAATTTATAATCTTGCGATGTATAAATCGACCACTATCATCGTTTCGTAAGTGAAAATGGTACCTAAAACAATTTGATAAATTATTTTCAATACCTTGCAAGTAATTTTTAGACAAAAAATTGTCCGTGAGAGGCCCCCGCGTCGCGACGTTGTTCTTTGTGGTTTGTTTCTTTAATTTGTTAAGTGTATAAGTTGAGTTAGGTTTCGCAGGGGCTTCTGACGGAGTCGCCCGGTTTAGTGGGTCTGAACTATTCCGATGTGCCAGACGATTTGTGCCAGAAAACTAATAATTTTAACTTTTTTTATTGCGAGTACCAAATAAACATGATATCGTTTTCTAAAGTAACTAAAATTTTAGTCAACGAAAATTTATAAAAAATATACATTTCAGAAAGTGATAATGAATGATGTGCTGTTTCTATTTTTGTAGGATTATGTAGAATCCTAGTATATTTTAATTTATTTTCACATTTATTGTTTATGCTATTCTTAAACTAAGTTCTCTGATACCCAGAAATGCAGTTTAGACATATGTACTACATACAGTAATACACTCTGATTCTAATAATATAATCTTTTAAGTTTCCAATGTCAGTGCACATGATCATTTTTATGTTGTTAAATATTTTGAGTTCTAAACTCTTTAGATGAATGTTTAGTAGAAATGTTAAAAATTACTTTTAAAAATCAACCATAGATATTCCAAAATTTTAATTACTTATAACAATATTTCTATACGTCAATAATATAATTGTCTATATATTTCTTATAAACCAAAGGTAAATGAGGACCAATAGTTTTGTTATACTAAAAAAAGAAAAAACAATTTAGCATTTTTTAAACAATTTAGCAATGATTTTGGTAAAGTCGAAATTTTGTTTAAAAACCTTGTTGTCTAAATTTTATTTGAATTATGTTGATTAAATATACCAAAAATGAGGTAATTACTTGGCCAATGTAAGTTTGATAAATTCTTGTTACATTCAGTGTAAAATTTCAAATGGTTAGTCAATAAAGGTTATCGAAATTGAGTTAGGTAATTTTAATGTTATTTTGAAGAGCTTAACCGTGCATTCTCCTGTTTATTGTTATATTTTATGTTGTTTAAATAAAAATGATTTAAGACCAAAATTAGTAAAATGTTAGATTTTGTACATAATTTAATATTTGAGTGTAAATTTCAAGCTAATTTACTAAATAGTCGTAAGTATTTTCTTAAAAACGAATCTAAAATGTATCATTGTCAAAATAAAAATAAAACGCAGGACGTTTAACGTTTTTATGAACATACTATGACCAAAGGTGAGATGGTTAAATGTTCTACATAAGCTCTCTGTACCATCCATTTATTTTTATATTCAATATTTCTGCTAGTTATAATGTAACAGATCCACTAAACTGAGGCTTGTAACGAAAGGCCTTACATGTAAAGCGCGGGTTAATTCCGGGCGTGGAGCTTGTATAGAGGGCAATGTAACCCGGAGACTGCCTTGTTGGACTTGATCCAAAATTTTGGTAAAATATAAAAGCAAAATATATGTGTTTTTATTACGATTTTATGTTTTATTTTACCTTTTACATAAAGCAAGTTCAAATTTATTTTACTTTGACATCATGACTCGCTCTTGTCTTGGTTTTATAATAAGAAAAACGTATTAAGGGAAAAAAACCATTCCAGTGACAATTGACCATCCACAAATGCCACCTCATCATCTCATACCAAGGTGATTATCGCTAGAGCTAGTATGTAACATCGCTTTTGTTGTATAATGATGAAATGTGAATACGCATTTATAAAAATTAAAAACTGCTGTCAAGTAGTACTTTTGCAGACTTTAGGTTCAAGTACGGCATTGTAGCAATATTTCAACACATAAATTTGAATGTTAAAATACATATAATTGATTAATAAAAATAATTCAATTAGGTATTAACATTTTTTTCGTATGTATCGGATTTCCTATGTGAAGGTGTACTTACCTTACTCTGTACCAATTGCTTATGGTTTAATAAAATAAATGAAACGATTAATCAGTTAATAGATTTATTATTCAAAAAATATATCATTTATACACGTAAGACAACACGAGGCGCTTACATTACAATATCATTAATGGCACAATTATTATTGTTAGTTGATTGCATCGTTCAGTTCTCACTTTACGAAAACTTATGTTTATGACGAAATCACTTAAACTAGTAACAAATATAACAGAATGAATATAAGTAAAATATATTGTCTATTAATTTAATCGAATTATAATAGTTGTTACAAAATTAGATTTGTTTATTTTTATCGAATTTTGATTTAATTTATTGTTCAAATAAACACTTCACTTTAATAAATACATGAACATTATTTAAGAGAAATATATTGATACATAAATCATATACCGTATAATTTTTTTTATTATTACTAAATTACATATTTACAAATATTAAATATGTAACTTGGGTATTTGTAATTATTCGTATTGTTTTAAATATTTCTTAAATTGTTCTATGAATATGTTTAACATTATTGTCATAATAAAATGCTTTTTGTTTGTTTTGAGCAAAAAAACATCACTCTGTTTACAATTACTCTGTAATTTTCAATCATATGTATAAAAAAACCTGTCTTAAAACTACAAGTAACTCCAATTAAATTTGTATAAATTTTAATGAAACAAAAGTTTCATTCAAACTAACAATTAGTTTATCAAAACAATTTAGTTACAATATATTATATAAAATAATTAGAACAATTGCAACTGTAGAGCTATTTTTAAAGGTTTTCATAAAATTATTGTTTCGGTGAATTCTATTATTTGAGGTTGATCCTAAAATACTTAGGATAATAAAGTATTTACTTTTTATAATGAAAAATGAAAGTGTTAAAAATATTTTTCGCTGTAACTGATATCTCAGTCGTTTGTTTAAATCGGATCAGCTGGCGCGTCACATGATGACGCAGGGCATGGCGCAGCACAGCGGCAGACAGATGGGCACGGCGGTCTTCTTCTCGGAGTGCTTCTCCTTGCTGCGCGATCCGGCCTCGTACTCGTACATGCCGCGCCCCGACGCGTACGCGCCGCCGCCGGCCATCATCGCCTGCGGTGATTACAATTACTACGTATAAACGTTTTTCTTTTTCGTTATTTAGTTTCCCGGTTCATTTCTATATGTTAAATACTTCACTTAATATATTTAAAAATTACACATTTCTATATTGTATTTGATTTAATATAAATATGATCGGTTTCAGAACGTTATTGGTATTGTTTGGTAATAAAGTTAAAAAAATAGTTTTCTCGCGTATATTTAAAAAAAGGAGAACTGAACGATTGTCATCTATTTAGCAATATACGATATTTTGTTTTATTTAAATTTAAAATATCTCATAAGTTATTATATTAAAGATAATTAATATTAAAAAAGAATAAAATTTATTACTTCTACTGGTGTATTTATTACATATAATCTACATTCCGGCCCGGTAGTATTTTTATGTGTAATTTTTAATCTTCATAATTGACGCTGTGTAAAGTACTTGTAAACGTTTTCATGAATAAGATTATTTGGATTTTAAAGGAAGGACATTAATGATGTCAGGAAGTTGTCTGTGGTGTGCATGGGGGAACAAAGATGAATTACAGCAGATTAGCAAACAAACTATAATAACGTCTTTTTTGACAAAGGGATACTAGGATTAAAAGAAATAATGAATAATGTGCTACCAAACAATAAATATAACATTATACTTTAGCTTTTAGGGGGTTAATAACTAAATGATAAATAGATAATACCGATATGTTTTCCCCGCCCAATTACCGCAAAATCCAAGGGCTGAATTTAATTTGATATATAATAAAAGGATAAATAAATATGAATACTAACGCTAGACTGATATCCTCCAGCGGGCTCGTCCTTCTTGGCGAAGGGCGTATGTCCAGGTGGGTAGTACACTGCTGGTCCGGCAACGTTCTTGCTGCCCACTACGGGGGGAGTGTGCTTGGTGCTAGTGTTGTTCGCGTTTATGGCGTTGTTGGCGTTGGTACCATCCCTGAGAGCGCTGTGCGAGCCCTGAGTCACCTCCACCTTGCGTCGCACCACGCCGTCTGGTTGTGTGGGGAATCTCTGGAATTGGTAGGGAAATAAATTAAAAAAATATTGCAATATTATAAAACTATCTATAATTTTTTTTATTTAGATGATAATATTTATTTGGTTGCTGTTTTTAACACTTTATAAAACTTTAGAATAGTATTACTTAAGTGATAAAAATAAATAAAAATTGCATATTTAGACCAAATAAATGCGCGACACCAAAATAAGGAATCGCATTTTCACATTGTATTGCATTAACAGAGCATTAGAGGTACCCGTACCTCATACTGCTAACATCAAACTAGCCATTTATACTAATAATAATATTTGTCGAAATGTAAATTACTAATTATTATTAATTAAATCTCTTCATGGGATCTTGGATGGGAAATCTCTTCAAAGGGTTTCTTTTTAAATTCACGTGTTAAGTATCGATTCGGTTTTCAAATAAATGTCAAAATGATCACTTCAATTTTTCTAAGGCACGTTTTGTTACATCGTACTTACCGCTTCAGGGAACTCAGCGAGCAGGTCATCGAGTCTCTTGGGGGGTTGCTGCGTGCCTCCGGAGGGGGTGACGGCGCGAGGGAATGGCGCGGGGGAGGGAGAAAGGGTCGGAGAGGGGGAGGAAAGCCGTGGCGCCTCGTGCGACGAGTATGTCGTCTCGCTGTACTTGTACGTTGATGGACCCTGTGGGATCGATTACGTGCATCAATCAATTATATATATCAGTTATATCTGTTTCGTTATATATATTCTAGAAAAACTCGGCGGGCGTTATACAAGTTGATGTATTATAAATTGTAGCGCCATCTAGCGGCGAGTACAAAAAACCTGCTCCATTACAAAAATACACATTTGTTCCAACAAAGCCGAGATGGCCTAGTGGTTAGAACGCGTGAATCTTAACCAACGATCGTGGGTTCAAACCCGGGCAAGCACCACTGAATTTTCATGTGCTTAATTTGTGATTATAATTCATCTCATGCTTGACGGTGAAGGAAAACATCGTGAAGAAACTTGCATGAGTCTAATTTCTGTGAAATTATGCCGCATGTGAATTCTACCATCCCGGATTGGAGCAGCGTGGTGGAATAAGCTCCAAACCTTCTCCTCAAAAGGGAGAGGAGGCCTTAGCCCAGCAGTGGGACATTCACAGGCTGTTACTGTTACTGTACATGTGTTCCAAATGTTCCACGACATTAATTTATTTATTGCAATTTAATTTCTTATACTATGCTTATCTCGATGCTACCTGTTTATTTTATCTGCTCCCTGTTGGATTGTGTTGAATGTTTACAATGCAATGTCCAATCAGCTCGTCATATGAATAAACATTACTCACATAAGAGCCGTGTCCATTGTGCGGCTCGTGCGTGGGCGGAGCCAGCAACACGCGCTCGCTGGAGTGATCTGCGGACAGATACGCTTTTAATTACATTTATGTCATATTGTCAGAAGTATGACATTCATACCTTAGTATATTAGTCAATAAGGGTACGAGTACGAGTTGCCTAGTGAACGGAAAACTGGAACCTTAACCGAAGATCGTGGGGTCAAATCCAAACGATGATGAGTTTTCATTTTTTTTTATAATTCATCTCGTACTCGACGTTAAGCGGTCGTGGAGAAACTTTATTGTGTATTTAACCAGAAGTGAGACATTTGTGGGCACTAACGTTCCTTACCTACAAGTACGATTTTAAAAAGTTTTTTTAATTATACTTTGTCGGTAGGACTCGGGATTTCTCGTCACTTTACCATAATGACCTGAGTGTTACTGACCGTCAGTGGTGTGGGTCGAGCGGTATTGCGAGATGAGCCTGGTGTTGCAATGCGAGCAGTGCTGGCAACCGCCGACTGGGGGTGCCGGGGCGGGGCTGCTCGTCGTGGAACTGCTGGGAGACACACACACACATGGAGATTAATGTATTTTTTTTTGCTGTTGTTCTGACCGCTATTAGCCACTGCGGCGATTCTCAAAGGAGACTTATCAACTGCGCGGAATATATTAAAGTGTAGATTTGAGTGCGCAAACACAAGGTTCTATTCCCAGGATTAAGAGCTTTATATGCTTCCTGAGGGTATACACTGCCCAGCTTCCAAACTCCGAAATTACTGAAATAGTTCCACAGAAAAACTCCCCTAAGCATTCAATCTGTAAAATATTTATAACTTTTCGTACCACCTTTTTCTGTATTTGGTGTTAATTTTTCTCATGTTGTGTGTAAAATGAAATATATTTGCATTGTACTCACTCAAGGTGGTGGTGCTCGGTGTAGTGGTGGTCGGTGGGTATGGGTACGGTGGTGGGGTCCTGGTCAGCTGGCACCTCGTATGTGTACGTCTTTACCGTCGTGGTCACCTTGTTCATAGGCGTCCCCGAGCGAGAGAGCTGGAAGGAAATATTGTATACGTATTTATACCGGCACTTGCAGCAGTGCTGAATGACAAATCGTTACCATTATTCCTGATCAGCGTTATGGCCAAAATTGACGGAGTAAATTTGCTAAAAAACATGGTATGAGCAGTTGGAAGAGGCCTGTGTCAAACACACACAGGGATGTTCAGGTAAATTGAAAGTAGAATCATTAATTAGGATCACTCACGGTGGCGCTGGAGGCCGAGTGGTGGCAGTGCGCGCACCCGGCGCCCGCCGACTGCGGCGCGCGGGACTCCGCTGCAATACAGTAACGGTGCCTTTTATTACTGGGAGACTTGTTATACGAGTATGTCCGCATAACTGGAACTGTGCCAAAATATATCAGAAGATAAGAGTAAAGCAATACTTTGCACAAGACTCTGCCATAACTTCTCACATTTCTCTTTTATCGCCCCTCCAACGAAATAGAAAAATCTCTATTTCATATAGCTAGGGTTTAACCAAAAATATACAGCATATCAGATAGCCGTTGGTTCAATAAGTTAAAGTATATTTCTAAGGAGCTGGTGATTGTAGTGTCATGGAAAACATTTAGGAGCCTTGGACATAAACCCACCATTGGAATAATACAGTAAATATATGTATAGTATAAAGTACACGATGCATTTGTCTGTGACCTTTACCAAGTTAGCAATACGAATATCGTTCTTGACATTTTGATGTATTGTTACGTGTTACGAGTATTGCTGCATTAAGACTGTTTACTTTCTCTTTCTAAATATCAAATATAGTTAGAAGAAATTGTCGTTGAGTCTTGTGTACTAATTATTGATTCGCATGTAATCAAAAGCATAGAGCAAAGGACAGTGCCCCCCCCTCCATACAAAATCTTAACGATCGATCATCACATCAACTATTCCAATCTCATTTGTTTTGTAGCTGGGCGTTAATGGAGTCTCAAAGGCTCCCGAGAAATCAATGAGAAGTGCTAATATATGTTTTTATTTTTATTGACATTGTCTTCGTCTGAAAGAAAATGAAGAAGAAATCAAATCGTGCTTAAACTTTTCAAGAAATTTCTTTAAAAATACCCCGGATCCGTCAATGTGTATTGTTCAAGGGACCTAGATTGTGTTCAGTCATGTTGCGTACCTGTCTTCTCCTCCCTGTAGAGTTGTTGTCTCACATCGACGGAGCGAGAGATGGTGGGTGCGGGAGCGGGCGCGGGGGCGACCCCCCACGACGACGACTCCACTCGCTCCACGGAGCGCGAGAGTGCAGGGGCGGGGGCGACCCCCCACGACGAGGATTCCACGCGCTCCTCGTGCTTGAGGGTCGAGTAGCCGCTGGACGGAGCCTTCGCGGGCGTGCTGGACATGGGCGATGACAATAATGACAGCGTGGATTAAATGTCTTATGTTTAATATCATTTAACACCCAAAGTAATTCTTAACTAAATAATTTTTGATGGTACAGCCTTATGCTCTTTTAGATAGTTTACACATTTACCAGTCGAAGAAAGTGTGAAGCTCATTTATAAAGGTAACCCAGTTAATAATTAATAAGGTCGTCATGTCCAAATATCGAAGACGGTGGCCAATCTCAACTAGACAATTGCCAAGGAGAAATAGTAATACACTACATACACCTACACAAACAAACGAACATACATGCAAGCATACAGATAAAGGTGTCTCCGTTGAAACGGTAATCTGACACTCGCGAGGAGTTCAGGCGCTGGACTAACGGCTTTCCGAGGTACGAGATTGTATACATGTTCAACTTCCGAACTCCGGGTTGATATCGTGGATAAGACTTACCCTTTCCTGTAGTCGAATGACGTGCTTTCAGCTGTATCGGAAGTGTATCCACCTGGAATATAAACAAGGTTTGGTCTGTTATCGTATATAATGAATTGATTTCCTCTTCTTCTAACTTCATGTGTTTTTGTCTAAATTCATTAACAATTTCCGAAGAGAACGGAAAGGACGCAGATCGCGGGTTCATATGATAATCCATCATGAGCTGATATTCATATGGCGCCGGGGATCTGATATGTTAGATAATAGATTCTAGTAAATTCAGACTTGCCGTGTGGTGACGGCGACGAGTATCACCACCCCATCTCATCCCGTGGGGGGCGTAGAAGTCGACCCGAGGGAATATACACCAGAGAACGGGCAGCAGCGTCTTTCTGAGTACTATGACTAACTTACTGCGATCGCCAACCCGTCTGCCAAGCGTGGCGATTATAGCATATCCCCCCAAAGACCGGCCAACGTGGAAATCCTTGGGGGAGGCCTTTGTCCAGCAGTGGACGTCTTTTGGCTGATATGAAATTCAGACGCCTTCAGCAGTGGAACAGCAGTTTCAAACAGTTTCCTTAAGAGGAATGTATTGTACCTTGACTTCACTATTTACCTACGCTCCCTCAATACGTTGGGGTTTCACGTTTGAAAGCAATGTAGGTTTCCTCACGAAAATTTTCCTTCACCGGTAATCATGAGATTAATTATTTAGTCATTCAACGTGTTCATCTTTACTATAAGCAAGAGGTTCTAACATCTAGACGATCTCGGCTCTCAGGTATTTGGTATGTACAAACGATATATTACTTTTAATATGATGTCACGTATTAAACAGTAACGAAACTCACTCTTGTAAAGCTGTCGTTCCTGGTCCTTTTGTAGGTCGTCGAGCAGCGAGTCTAACTCTTCTACGTTCTGAGTCATTTCCTTCGTCACCTTAGAGTTTTTTACTTTCGAATACCCTGAAATATAATGTTTAAGGTCTTAATTCAAAAGCGTACAAACGTTTTTCTCTATTAGTATATTCTTGGCTATGTGATTTCTGACATATTATGTTACCTTCTATCTACATACAAATGGATTGGTGACTTTATCAAGTGCTTAATTCGAGCTTAAATCATCATCGGTGGTTTTGTCTCTTTTTTGGGCATAATGCATTTTGACATTTGAACAGTTAATATAATAACATTCAAATAAAAAAATATGTTATGCATTCTCTACTAAGGATGATAAATTACATTTTACTCTTACCTGGTGTTGGACTCGTGCCAGTTGTCTCATAGTTATATGTCCTACTTCCAGTCGTAATAGAGGGCAGTTCCCTCTCTTCCCTTTCGTAGTAGTAAGAGCTAGACTCAGAAGCCTTTGGTACCGTCTTGGGAGGGATTGTGTATTCCTAAAATTGAGGATTAACATATAATACTTTCTGTTTCAAAAAAAAAAAAAAAAACAAATCGTGATCCTAGTTCATTGAGTGTTAAATACTTAGATAAAATGTTGTCGATGTAAAGTGAAATGACCACAAGTTTTCATCAAATCGATCGTCAGATTAGGATTGAGACAAGCACAGGGGACAAAACGTTTAGTTTCCATATTTGCGATATAAAGTTGTAAAGTGGGACTTGGGAGCTACTATATTTAACAGATTTGAATAAGCGATATAAGTAACATAATATAAGTGCTTCTCAGATGGCATACACAGGTATATGTATATCAATGTGTGTCTTCGATTGGCCCAAATACTTGTCGGCCTTTCTACTATAAATTATAAATAATGTATACTTAAATCTTGTTACTAGAAGTGATTTACTATTTTGATTTTTTTAGATTCGATGTTTTGCGTAAATTGACAATCTTGAAACAATTAATAAAATAAATACAGTGATATTGCTGTGTTCAAGTTAGAAAGATGAAGGAGCTTTTGTAATTATAGGCACAAGGACTAATATCCTCGATTGCATTGTTGATGGTAAATTGATTTAGGATTGGTTTATATTTTTTGCAATGGCAATATTTATGGGCAGAGGTGAATACTTATCATTGAGTGTTCCATTTACAGTTTTGCCTTTCTAGAATGATTAAAATACATCTTGAATTATTCTTACCTCAACAGTGTGCAAATCTTTCCTATCATACTTGCCAGAAGGTAATTTTTCCTCTTTGTATTCGTAATGGTATTCTCTGGTACCCACACCACTTCGACCTAGCGAGTCCAGCTTACTGCCTTTCGGTAATAGTTCGGATTTTATCATATCTGTGGCGAAAAACCATAAATATTAATCTTCAAAGGGTATTGTTGAGCCTTTATGCCTTGACAGTGTCGACGGTTTCGGACATCGAGTATTTAGACTCAAATTAGATGTTGGGAGTCCACTTAAGGGATCAGAATACGCATGTCTTCAAAAGTATGCTTAATTTGTTCTATAACTATGAATATGCATTCAGTCGCTGTAATATAACTGCGCGCGCTATTTAAAAAATAGAACTTACTACAAAAATTTGCTAGGTTCACCCAACTGACTCAGTTTTTTCTATAAGATAAAAGAGCCCTGTAGGCTCAGACAGAGCGCTGCCCTCTATATCAAAAACGGTTGAGAGCATGAAATGTTTAAAATAAAATTTGCAAATTTTATGCTCTATATTTTTTTAATAGATGTTAGCATTATTGGTGCTATAGAAATACAGATTTTATGAGACTTCTACACAACTTTTAGAACACCAAAATGAAGGTGTATACGATTTTTCAGCTTATTATCTCTCATTCCGAGGTTGATCGCTAATTTTTCTGGACTATAATGTAAGCGCAGTAAAAACTAAATGTTTATTTGTAACAAATAGCGACGACAACAAAGAGCAGGCGAAGCCTTGGGTATAACCAATTATTCTAAACATAAATAAATTATGAATAAATTATGTGGATTTATAGTTACGTTACAAAATATTTATCTGGTATCTAAAGATTCCAACGTCACGAATAAATATAAATAAACAAAGTTGTCCTTGAATTGACGCAAGTAAGCTCTTACTGCTTGAAAAAAGCAGATTCTGGGTGAGATCCCAAGATCGTGATGATTTCGTCAATATTTATCGAATTCCCAACGATTAAAAATTTCTTAAAATTTAAAGTTATAGGCATAAATTGGTACGTACCGAATTGTTCGTCGGTGTAGGGCACATTGCCTCTGCTGCTGGAATACTCTTTGTACTCCTTGTGCTTGCTGTACGATTTTGTGGCCATGATTTATGTGTTTTACCTGAAAAAAGGTGACAGGGTTTATGTTATTATAACTTTTTTTATATATGAGGATTTAGAGTTTAAAATATATCATTGTAGGCTAATTATTAATTATTAATAATTATTTTTTTATATTCGCCGGGAGGGCAAATGACTCTACTCCACCTGATGGTAAGTGGTAGTAGAGTCCAAACGCGACGACGGCCAGTACAGACGGGAAAAACGTTCTGCACTAGCCGCCTTCGCCTTGCCGGCCCGCAAGATGCCTCTTCACGCCTCGTTTGAAGGAACCCGGGTTGTAAGAGGAGGGGAACACGTGAGCTGGTAAGGAATTCCATTTTTTGGAAGTGCGACAAAGAAAGGAGTTGCCAAATTTCTTTGTTCGCGATGGAATTGATGTCACAGTTAGGCAATTATCACAAACATAAAACGCCTGTGTAATATGTCCTAAGGAAGAAGGCCTCCTCTCCCTTAAGTAAGATAATCTACCAGTGCGGGCTGGTCGATACAAATGTGGCAGATTTTATTCCACACATGCAAGTTAGTGTAATGTTTTCTTTCATCATTAATTACGAGTTGAATTAAAAAAATATCACATGAAATCTCAGTGGTTCTTGTCGGATTTGAACCCCCGACCTTCGGTTAAAATCAACCTGCCCTCTGAACCATCGTGGCTCTCCTTCATTTATATACATACTATTCTTTACCGTCAGTTAAAATCTTAAAATCCAAAGGGATTAATTTCTTTGTATAATCTCATAACGAAAACTACACAATCGCTTTTAATCGGTAAACGATTTGAATTGCAATGTATTTCACAAGCAGCCTGCAAGCGCCGTCATGTTAGCCCAGAATATAATATTAGCGACAGATATCTCTCCAGTAGGGGAAAATCAATTTATACAGGTTCTTAGGCGTTTTGTATGCAAGTTATCTGAGGTAGGATTAGACTGGTGACACCCACGCATCCGACTTGATAATATAACGCAGGCGCCTTTCCCGGATACAAGAGTAAATTGTATTTTTTATTGGTGAAAGCTATACAGGTCATAAGCTGACATTTCCTTGTCGTTTTATATTATATATGCTAGTAATTGTAAAAATAATAAAAAACTATAAATATTTACCAACTAATGGTAAATAGTCACAATCGCACATAGGCATTGGCGCTGTAAGAAATATTAACCATTCTTTATTGCCATTGATTTTAACTAGTATTCTTCCAGTTGTCGAAAGTGGATCATAGTCATGAAAATATGAGGAAATATATATGAATTTGCATGCTCCGAACATTATTTTCTACTTAGTTCCAATTTGCTTTTATTGATAATAATAAAGCTCATCAACAATTACGAAACAATACAAAAAAAAATCGTTCGAAAAACAGACAAGAAAAAATTACTATTTTATCTTCGTCTATTTATATAACATGAAGAATATTTCTTGGCACAAATGAAAGTATTTTTAGTACTTAGATATTATTTTAATTAAAAATATTTTAATTGTTATTTAGTGAAACATAAGTAAGCACGCCGTAACATAAATATATTACGTGACATTGATTAAACAGCTGTGGTCACCAAATCTGGTAACAGCGGGTTGTATTACTGTGTCACGGTTATCGTAACATTGTATGTAATGCTTTATTTATATATTACTGATATTTATGTATTTAAGAAACCGATTGAAATTATTAAAATGCAATAAATATATTCGTAATATAAAATGCTTAAAATACGTAACATCCCATGTTATTTACTTTGTCTTATATACATATATATATAGGAAGGTACATCGGCCGCGAGAATCGGAATGGAGCTTCAACGAGAAAATGTTTCGGGCCTTTTCATCTCTATTTCGCAGTCATACCATGCACCTCTCTTGATATAGTGATTGAAGCAGTAGCGTATAGGTCTTGTAAGCTCCTTATCTGAGGAGGCCTAGGCGTTTTTTATAATCTCTACCCATTTTTGTTACTTTTTTAATTGATTTTTTCTAGTAGAACCTACCTTCAATATCACACAAGTTCTCTAAAACTTATTATTATTTATACATCTACTGTTAATATACCAATATTTAAAAATAAATCATTCAAATCACTTTATCATAAGTTGAATTATACCATGATAATTTTTGCCCCGAAAATAGGATGGTATGGTAAGTCACCTCCGCTTAACGATCTTGTACATTACAACAATTGACAAAGCATCGCCAACCATGTCCCTTGTGTGTAACTACAGTGTTGATTACGTAGTATGAATACTTGACGGTAGAATAACTGAAGAATGGGTGGTCTAGGAGGCTTACAGAGGAGAGGAGCTTACCACCATTATTTGACGCAATCATTTAACTGATTAAATATTCATGTGTACTTTTTTCTTCGCAAGGGAAGCGAAGAGAGAACAAGATTATATGGAATTCATACCCCTGCGATGGCCGTTCTCAAGACGGATCGGAGAGGCTGTGGTATCGTTTTCAAATATGCATCCGATGCCTAGCAGAGCTCTCTTTAAGGGGCAAAACTAAACCCTACTAGTGCGTATGACAGCGTGAGGCCATTACGTCTGCCTTTCTATTTGTGGTCGCATGAAACAGGACACACGAGTCCCTTACCTCACACATCCATTGCAATATTAACTCGTAGAGCAACAGCCATTACGAATTTTAAAAATCTTGATATGAACATGTATTCTGAATTAAGTTAATAACAGAGTGATTTTTGATAATTTCAATGTCATTAAATGCACGTAAGGCCAAGTGAACTCACGATTTGAAGCTTTTGTTAACATGCAAACATTGAATGTAAATTTTAAAGAATGAATCGACACGCTGAATTTTCATTTCGTTTACAATGTGTCTCAGAGGGGCAAGAACGTGATTGGAATTGAAACGGATACAATGTTCTAATAGGGTTGCCAGCTTTAATTTTCAACCTCATATATTATGCTGGTTGAACCGATATGGCTCAGTGGTTAGAACACTTGAATCTTAACCAAAAATTCCGTGCTTAAATTGTGTTTTTAATTCTTGTTATAGGCGGTGAAGGAAAACATCGTGAGCTCAAAATATCATTTAGTTTATGCGTATATCATTTAGTGTTAGCAACAACTAACGTCATCCTCACCTATCTCCAAGTCCTCGTCGCCTGCGAAAGTCGTCATCTACTTTATCATTAGATGCCATTTAGACAACTACATACTTATTTATATTTTTAAGCGCGTCAAATTAATATGACAAAAGTGTAACTATTTATAGTTACACTTTTGTCATATTATATATCATAGTAAAGTTTCAAATAAACGTTGCACATACAAATTAAGCTTAAAAAAACATCTAATACTTAAACAATATAAATACCTAATGAAATTAAAAAATAAATAATAATGATATGTTTTAATTTACTCTTTGTTCTCCACAGCCCTTAATGCAACAGACAATCTGCTCTGTCACTGACATTGCACCTTGCTCTCAAAGAAGTCTGCTTGATACTGACGAGGCTCCGACAGTAATTAACATAGTTTATACATCGATTTATCGTATAATTAAAATAATAAGAACATTAAACAGCTCACTTTTGAGGAGATTAGAAGTTTTCAGTATTTTATATTTATATATTTACTCTGTAAGCGACTAAATGACCATCGCCGGAAGTGTAGGTTGAAATCGTTATGCCGAACTTTTAATAGTCATACTATATATGTACATACATATAGCAAGGTCATATTATTTTTTTTGTATTAATTTTTACTTATTGACACCTACTACTAATTTAAGTTTTATTTTAATATCAATATCAAAGGACATTTTAATATTTATAATACTATTGTCTTGGAAAAGGCAAAGATAATGTAACATACAGCCTAAAAATAAAAAAGAGGGTAAAATTTTCTTTATCCTTATTTTAATACTATGACAAGTAAGTCGAGCAACTCTATATTATTATGTAAATGAAGGTTTAGATTAATACAAGCCAAGTTAATTAACCAATTACGAAGCGAGAAACTGATGCATTAGCCACACTAAGAGCAGATCGGAGATAATTCTATATGGACGAATGTTTAAAAAAACAGTAATTTTATATCACTCTTAGCTACAATATATCTTAAAACAAATGCATAAGGTTGAAAATCTATTAATTCTAAGAAAACGTTTGTACTAATTTCTAATGTAAATACGTCCTAATGCCAAGAGTTAAAGTCCAAAATAACACCCAATAATTTGATGGTGTATTGAAGTTTATGAAATCATACAAACAAATTCTTACCTCATACTCACCTCTAATCAAACAGTTTTTTTGTAAGATTGCTATTGTAAACTGTACTTTATATCAAGGTAGTAAGATCGTAAATAAGTTGGACGTTACATAATTAGCAATTATTAGTCTATGCTCCCGATGAAACTTGTAACCTAAAATAACCTAGCCACATCAAAGATGTTGTAAGCGGTAGTTTGTAACTAAATATTAGTTCGAGAGCTTAATTAAATAGAAATTAGGTTAATACCCAATAACTTTGTGTTCGTGTAATGCTATCCGCGATGTTCGTATTGGATTTTAATGATCCACTAGTATACATATATTCGATTTAACTTTTTATTTGAATGGTCTGGTTTTCGAACAGTTTTGTTAAGATTATTTCGGTTTTGAAAAATTCAATCACCACGAATTCAAGTTTAAGGGAATCGTATTAGTGTTTGCGCGCGTGTGTCTGTATGTGCGTACTTGCCAGTGTGTTTATGTATGTTCGTGAGTTTTTTTTTGCTTCGTTTATCTATCTAAATATATTAATACTTAATTTCATCAGACCGTGTCTGTTTTCGTAATTGAGTACTGAACACTTGATTAAGCTTTGATGAAAATAAATCAAAAGAGATGTTCTAGATAATTTTGAAAACAAATCTTTACTTTTAATGGGCGGTTAATACCTCTGAATCAGAAATTCGCCATATTTATGACGACGATGTTACAAAGGAGCAAATATAGATAAATTAATAAAATAAAATTGCAGCTAAAAAAACGTGTTTTTAAATTAAAAAATGCATGTCTTTGTTCCGGGTCCCCAGTTACTTTTATGTAAAATTTCGACGATCGATTCATTATTTTAGTCTTTGTTACAAACATCCAAAATTAATTTCGAATCTCAAGTATAGATTTTGTAAAATTAAAAAACTTGAAAAGTGTTTGTTTTCTAATTGCGTATTTATTGGTAACCCTGTAAAATGTGATAATGCGTTATTTACTCAGATAAAGCATCTGGTGGCAAGTAATCTTAAATAAGATACATAATATTATTATGATACGTGATCAGGAATTATTTACGCGGAAGAATAAATTAGAATTAATTATAATATATATATAAAACATTACATTAACGCTATAAGGCAGTAGAATGGCAAAGGTTTTATTAGGGTTGAATTAATTATCCGCTTCTTATTTCAAAATACAAAATGTCCATACTAATATTATAAATGCGGAAGTGACTAAGTCTGTCTGTCAGTTACGCTTTCACAGAATCACTAAATCGATTTTGATGAAATTTGGTATGAAGCAAGCTTGAAATCGTATGAATTTATTTTAACTAATACCTACCCCTGAGAAACAAGCGAAACCGTGGGCGATAACTAGTAATTTTGTAAAAGAAATTGATTTAATGTATTTGAATTATAAAGAATATAACCCAAGGGTGGTTAAAGAAATGACAGACTTAATAGGTACATTCGTTATTCCTAAAACAGGTCATTGCGTTTATTAAAAAAAATGTGAAAAATATTGTCACAATTCATACACAGTACACGAAAACACCGGGACAACCTTCATAAAACCAAATCATTTATATCCCGAATAATGTTTACAGGAAGTAGATATATAACTGTATTTCTTTATAGAATGGACATAATAGCGATCACATTATTCATTGTAGTATTTGAAATTATGCATACAAAATCGTACCACATTGTAGATAGTCCAAATGCCTTACCCATAAAGGCTGCATGTCGTAAGATGCGTGGGCGCAGATTGCGTCATTCATTCACAGGCGCCTACTCAGAGGACGGAGGAGGTTTTTATAAAAAAATAAATTAACATATTATGCTGCATCATGCTCATCGTCATAACATATGTATATTTTTCTAATCATAAATATATTCTTGTATTTTGTATTCCTGATATACTAAGTATCACAAAATCATATGGTTTATTTTTCTAATAGTGGCTGGTTTGCAGTTCTATTCTATAAAATACAGATTATATGAAATTCCAAATTCAAAAACATCATATTCATTATATATTATGCGTTGGTATTTCTTTTAAAAAAATTCTGATCAGGAAAAAGTTCAAATCTGATGACGTTGTGAAAGACTATTTAAGAGTTTTTTTTAATACCATGTTTCCTTTAAATTAAAGACCAATAAAATTCAAATATGTAATGGCGAACGGGCAATAGGCCACTTGATGGTAATTGCTCACCACCGCCCATGGACATTGGCGGTCAAAATATTACCTTATATCCGCAACACGTAAGTTTTCCTGTTTGGAAAATTGGCCATAGCATATATAATGGGGGGTTAATCAACGAATACTAACCACGGTGCTTTACTATCATCTACGTATATAGACTTCTATCGAATGTTATATGTAGAGTTTAACAAAGTTCGCGTGTTTTTGCCTTGCCGCTTTGTGTTCTCGAGTTGTTGGACTCGGACTTGGATCTATATCCTGTACTATTAATCGTTTCTATTTATATTTAAAAAAATATTTCGGTTTGACTATACAACTGATTCATTGCGAATTGGCAGTGTATGTTGACAATATTTTTAAAGACAATCGATTTTTATTTTTATGTAAACACTTTTGATTCCAAAAGGTGAATTGCATCCTAAATTTAATACATGTTTTGTTCCAGACTCGGGTGTCGTGTCTGTGTATTCAAATCGATTGTTTCTCACTACCTAAAAATATTAATTCGTATAAAAATATATTTTAGAAGAAATGTTAATACATTACAAACTCTTGTTATCATTGAGTTTCATTGATGTTTATGAAAAAGAAATATAAACAAAGGTGGAATTATTATCCTAAATATCCGAATATATCGAAATTTTGTATGAATTCATCTCGCGATCCGCGTATGTACCTTGACCGCCATTCGCCTTACAAGCATGACATCATCGCCGTAGTCTGCCTGCCTTTTCATTTATTTTTACACACAACCCCTCTCTTTCATACCCAAGCAGCTATCTCGTTGCTCGTAATTAAACAGGAACAAAGATCTTTAGTTATGACCACGCAAATTAAGAACGGTATATACATATTATATACATTAAGGAGGGTATATATAATATATAGGAGTTTCGGCGAATGAAATAATACGATGACTAAGGATGACCGAACATTTGTTAACGCTCAGTGACCACAATTATAATTTTGTATGCCGTTCAATATTTTATTTATTGCAGAATTCAGCGTAAGCGTTACATCATTTCTGTCCTTAAATTCTCAATTTATTTGATTCCGTTTTATGATTTAACACAACAATTCTCGAAAAAGATAAATATCATCTTCATATGAAGATATGGTCCAATGGATATTGTGCGTGAATTTTAAACGAAGATCGTGGGTTCAATAACTCATGTCGTAAAGGATCAGTATTTTTTTATTTTTTTGGTACACAATAAAGAGTATTTGATGTTATAAAACCACGTATACATTTGTACATACATGTTATAAGAAATGGTTTAGACTGGAATGACTAATGGCTTAACGATGAGTATAAGAATTGTTTATAATTGAGATCGTGCTAATTGCTGCGTTCATTGCCCTTAAAGCAGCTGTGATAGCCAAATGTTGGAAACGACACATTCATATGGCGTGATCAATTAATATTAAAATTTAATTTGGAACTATCTATGTCTTCTGAGTTTCCTACCGGTTCTTATCAGTAGAATTTACATTAAATTTACATTAAAATTAAGTCAGTAGCATAACGTTTAACTAGATTCATATATAAAGTAAAATCAAGTCAGTTTGATCTTGAGTAAAATAAGTAATTATTATAATAATAATCAATTCATACAAGATTCGAGTGAAATTATACATGGAAATCTAAAAATGTAAAAAGGAAAAATTCTGTCAAATTTCCCTTATATACAGAATACATTAAAAAACTTCTTCTCTATGGTCTATACATTAAGATTTAAAGAACTGGCAGTAAATACATCGAACTCCGAACTGCTCCGGAGAATTTTTCGACAGAAAACAGTTACTTTTATTATTTAAGCCCGGGATTTTAACCCATGCCTTAAAAACAAACCACTAACGACGCAATTAAATAAAATAAAAAATACGTTAAACAAATTGAAATATATTACATTATAGTTCTTAAGTCACGAATCGATTTAAATCTTCCGACTAAAGTGACATCAGTGAGGTCAATCAGCAGGTTAGGAATGGCAAAATGGGTCAAGTGTAAACGAGAATAATTTATCTTATTTGTTTGCATATCATTTATTAAGCAAATTTACATATCTTTGAGTTTATTGATAACAAGACTGTGTATTTGGGCGTAAAAATTACATTTTTTGCTTGATATACCGATTTTCAGTTTTGGATCTCGGGTCGTAGAAGTTATTTGCTAAGGAATTCGCGGTACACCAAATTTGATAGAGATATATCATCCTATCACTTGTTGCGTACATACAGTATGTACTGAAGATACTGTTGAACTCATTGAAGGACAGTGGTTTTCTTGAAAATAGAAGCTGTTATCATTTCAGAGCACCGTTATTACCATTGCGGCAAATAGAACCATTTGTCATAATCAAATCGAAACAATTCCATGATATGTCTTAGATCCATCATATCGCATATTACGTTTATTGCCGTTTTCTGTACTCACTTTCTGAGGAATAGATAAGTAAATTCGTGCAATGTATTATCATACCTTTGTGTATCATCTTAAGAGTGTATTTTCCCTATTCAGTTTCGGTTTGACAGTTTAACGAGGTTCTGTGTATAGCCGTAGGTGTGCACTTATTACATCAGGCAAGTGGTGACAAGGACATGTAAAGCTAACGAGTTTTTATGTAGGTATGTAATGCCATTTTATATAGAAAAATAAATAGCACGTGTATGCCATAATACAAACTATGCAGGTAAATTTTATAAATATTTTATAAGTTAAGTGATATTTCTGTAAAACTGAACTGACTCGTAAATATTCTACTGTCGTCGCTTCTGTTTTTGATGAAAAATTATAATATTTTTTATGTATAAATTACTTGTAACACATTGTTGCTTATTGGTGAACATATGTACAAACGTGTATCACAAGTTGTACTTACTGCCTGTAGAATGTAGTGTCATGCAGTTTCTCAAAATATTTTCTTTCGCCTCTGTTTACAAAAATATCTTAAATTCTTGTATTGTTCGAGAATTGCAACATTTTTTAGCTAAACCCCGATTTCTATTTACTACAGGACATGAAACGACGTGAAATATTAGACAAGTTGTTTTTGTTTAAAAAATATAGCTAAGTTTATCTAAGGAAGGTAAATAAGCAAATTTATCCTCTGATGGTACGCAAACTCGTCTAGACTAGACGTCTATGTAAGTGCCAGTGTCAATAGGCGGTGGTAAGCACCACTTTAACGGCTCACTCACACATACTCAGCAATTTTGGTGGCAGACTTAGAAAATAGACTTTATTATTTATTTGTTAAATATGCTGTGATTGTGAACACGTATTTTACATACAATGGTGTCCCTCTCGAAACAAAAATGATAGTAAATTGATACATTATTTCTTACTTATTTATAATCAGGTGATTAATCGGGTAGTACTGACAGTGTTGAAATCACAGAGAACACATCGTACAAAATTTAACGTACTATCTGAATAATTTAAAAGAAACAATTCGACGCGATAAATAAGTGTACCTTTCATGATGGAATTCATTTTCACAATGCCCCTTTATTTTTTGTAAACAATTATCCAATACGACTCCTATACGCCACCTATTATGAGTTGACAGTACTACGCCAGAAACATTTACACCAATAACAACTCCTCAAAGCTTATACTCAGTCAGACGAACGATACGCGAAACGCAACACGGATATGATATGCACTGTAGGTACATAGCTACAGTATCAATATTATACAAATGCGGAAGTAACTGTCTGTCTTTGATGAAATTTGACATGAAGCAAGCTTGAGTCCCAAGGGAGGATTCTAATTTTTTTACATTATACCTGCCCCCCTCACCATAACACGCGGGCGAAAACTAGTCTTTTGTATAAAACAATATTATTTATACATGTACTAGAGCACATAACTAGATAATTCGTGTCTTCATAGATATAAGATGTGATGTCTTTTCCGTAACTCCGGATATACAATATTTGGCAAAGTTCCACTCAAGATTTCTAAGAAGTGAACGCCGTAACGTGGGATTTATTTGTATTTCTCGAAGCACATAAAGCGATAAAAAGTGTAGTCCGGTGAGGTCCCGTAGGCGGATCGGTTTTAGAATGCCGCCCGCCCACCGTCTCCGGAGTACGTTTATGTTGTAAGCCAGCTTGACACCATTAACTATATATACTATGACGATTAAATCCGAGGAGAAAAACAAAAGCTAAACGTTTTTTTACTAAATGTTAATCAATTTTAACATTTATAAAGTAATAAGGCCTCATATCTTATTGGGAAGATCGTTTGGAGCTTATTCCACCACGCTGCACAAATACGGGTTAGTGAATAGAGTTGAGTTTCCTCACGTTTACCTTCCTTTCGCCCTTTAAAAATTAATCAAATGAAAATTCATTGAAGCTAGCCTGGGTCCGAAAACGACATCTTCTATTCAGATTACTTACCTACCAACCAGAGTCTCAGATCCTGAATGTTGAATGTTTGGCAATTACTTCAATATTAGTCCATGTAATAACATACAATGTATAATAAGAATTGTTTAGAAGAATTACGCGTAAGAAAAATATCTGCACTTTCCGCGAACTGGAATGTATTTTTACATAAACGAATTTGTTAAGCATTACTCGTTTCAGTTTCGATTGAAGGTCGAATACCAAACGGAAACAGCACAGGATTGAAGCAATGTTAAGACATATTCAATGGGAAAAATAAGATCAATGGCATCTGAAATAAGCATTTGTTTCCTTTACAATGGAGATTGATGAGGAACTGAGAAACAAACAAAGACACGATAAGATATATCGACTAAGTTATTTCAGACGCATTCTACTCTGAGCATTCCAAAACAAAAATGGATACTAAGCTGTATCACCAATTAATCTAAATTAAATATTTCTGCGGAATCTTTGGAAATTTTTAGTCAAAATTCAGTTTCAACCTGAAAATGGTTGTTATGTATTAAATAGAGGAAATGATTTTAAACTAATATAACTAACTGACTAAGAACAACCCAAACTAGTACCAAAAATTTGCATACGAGTTCATTTTAAACAGTAGATTAGCACTAAGGATTTTTGGAAATTGGTATTTAGCCATTCTGACACGAGTGATGCCGCAGATAAAGCGTTAGTGTACGTATATGGTCTAAACTTAATACGTTTTTCCTTTACATATGTGATACATTACATCCCATGTTGCTATATAAGTATATTAAAGATATTTATATTAAAGTCTTCCTGATCGATTTTTCGGCAAAGACTTGTTTACTTCGATATTATAGTGTCTTTTGCACGTGTGTAAATAAACATAAGTAAACTCTCTATTCTCTCATTCTTATAATCGGATGGGACGGCAAATCGACACTACTGGAGACAGTTTAGACGCAGACTGCCAACTTCTTAATTCAGCACGGTTATTAATTATTCTGACAGAAACCCCTTTGTTTTAAACCGGAGACCAATTATACTCATTTTTAAAAGTAATTCTCGATTCTATTCCGATAAAACTTCGACGGAACTGCGACTGGATTGTTGTTTTACTAGAATAAGAAAACTGTCGAACGATATCGTTTGCGACATAATGACAATTTATTAGTAAAGTCAGGACCTTGAGATTTGCATCCCTGTAATCCTGCTTCCAGACAAATAAGTCAGTAAATACTATTAATAGTAATATTAATACATAACACAAAATATTCACAAATAAATCACTTCAAGTTCAATTTATACTTTTGGGAGCTTCTACCGTAAAACTGGTGGTAGGGCTTTGTGCAAGCTCGTCTGGGTAGGTACCACCCACTCATCAGATATTCTACCGCAATAACAATACTTAATATTGTTGTGTTCCGGTTTGAAGGGTGAGTGAGCCAGTGTAATTACAGGCACAAGGGACATAAAATCTTAATTCCCAAGGTTGGTGGCGCATTGGCTATAAGCGATGGTTGACATTTCTTACAATGCCAATGTCTAAGGGCGTTTGGTGACCACTTACCATCAGGTGGCCCGTCGCTATATGCTCGTCCACCTTCCTATTCTATATATATATAAAAAAAAATATTCATTTGTATCTTATAGCACTAACGATTATTTATTCATGGATTTGTAAAGATATAATTAAAGACCCAACTAAAATAGTACAACGGATGTTCAAACCTACAAGTTTTATCTATTTCCGTCTCTTTTATAATACTAGTATGACATAAGTCTGTCTCGTTATCGCCTCTACACTAGTCCAAGGAGGATTGGTATTTAATGAATATGATGTTAACTAAACCAATATGACACGGTTTTTGTATTGAAGGTCCAACTTGTATAACAGAGGGCGGCCCCGCTGTGTATTATTCCATATAGTAAAAGATTTATTTCATGTTTAAACAAAAATAAAAGCGTGTGAGATTCAAACTCAACACATGTTGACTGAAATGAAAATTTTGTGTGCAAATTAAGAGTAATTGTCTTGTTAGTCAAAAGCCTTCTCTTTTTTTGAAGAAAATGTTTGGAGTGCATATATAATATATTTATTTGGTTTTGAGCTAATAAAGTCCATGAAAAATCAACGTGGATTTGATTTGAGAATGTCATTTTGAACATAAGATTAAAGTTTTGCGTCAAAAACGGATAACGATAAACACCATTCGCATTATCGACTAACAGTTGACCATAAATAATATATTAAAACTACAGTACTTTCAAGTATAAGTTTCATACTCATCGGCCAAAAAGGTTTTAATGGATCCTGTTTAAAATGAACGCAAAAGTTACTGAGAATATTTCGCTCATATTAGTCATTTATAAATTGATCATTTATTCTTACATCAGACCGGGACGCAATAGACGTGACACTTTTATAAAGATTTTATTTGAACTTTTTATTAGGAATATGTCAAATTATTAAAAAGTACTATATTGTCTATGGTTCCATCCTAACATCTTTGATTAGATGCGTGAGTAGGTTATATGCCGAATAACTATGTCACAATTATCACGTAAATAAATAGACATATAGCGTAAATAATACACGATGAATATATTTCGATAAAGAAATAATGTTCTTCTTTGGGTATCTACTTTCCAAGGGCCTTTTTATAGAATACATCATTAGTAAGAATTCTCAAGGTTGACCTATTGTATGATAGCGGGATATTTTATCAAGACCGTCATACAACTTAATTACGAGACATTTCAACAAGGTTTAATAAAACCGAACAATTTCATTGAATTTCGTGAACACATTTAATTCGTCAATTAAAATGTGCCGTAAATAGTAATAAGCGACAAACATGTCTGAATAACACCAGAACGTACCAAGGTTATCAGTTGGGACAAAAAAAAATTATTTAGTGCACACAGAACTGGTCCGACTCGTTTTCGTTATGTGTCTACATTCATATACTAAAGTTATACCTATGTATATAGCAAGGATGTTTTGAAATTTTGGAACTGGATTCGAATAATATTTTACTTTGATTGGATCAGTTGATTGATTATCCTTGATTTTTCGACTGTTTTGAATAGTTAAAGTTAAGGATTTTTTAGAATATTCTAGAAAAACTTTTTGAAATGTTTTTTTTTTTTTTAATACAACTGTTGCTCGTAATTTACTAACTCGTGTTACTTTTACCGTCCAATCAAATTAACCTTTAGCCATAGATTATGGTTTTGAATTTCTCGACACTGATATGGTTATTTATTTTTACTAAAACTAAAGCGTTATAAAACTAGCTAACCGTCTCAACTTCGCATGGGTAGAATAAGGGTTTACATACAACGTTTATATTGAAGGACATATATAAAAAGAAAAGTGCTGTGCTTTGTGCTGATAACCTTCTCTGAACTTATCAGTTTCGTCATCAAAGAACATACTAACATATTTTTTTATTTACATATATTTTCATCGTCACAAAAAATAGTTTACAAGATAAAATCAATTTTAGCGTTTCTTCGCGTCGTTGTTTGATTCATATATTCATAATACCGAATTAATTTTAGCTTGAACAAAAAGTGACGTGTCTACTGACGGTTTATTTCCAATGGCACCTTTTGGCAGCCTTGCCAACTGGGCTGCCTCACGTAGGCTGAGTCAGGAAGTTACATCATTACCCATATCACCTGTGAACTAGACTGGTTCATAGACTTTCTCGTATTTGTGATAAATGAAATGCGAGTCGTCTGCACGTTTGTCAAGCTTTTTGTTGTTATGAGAGAGAAGGTCATATTGTTTTTTTTTTTGTTGAAAACAAAACAGTAACGCACTTTGAGATTGATCTTAAGGAAAAGTGGTTAGAATCCTTGAATCTTAACCGAAGATCACGGGTTCAAACCAAAGCAAACGCGACTTAATCTTCATTTTCTTAGTTTGTGTATACATTATACATATTAAAATTAATTCATTTCTTGTTTCACGGTAAAGGAAAGCTTCGTAAGGAATCCTACATATCGCGGATGAAAATTTTCCACATGTGTATCCACTAACCCGTATTGGAGCTGTGTGGTGGAAAAAGCACCAATCCTTTTCCGGTAAAAGGAGGAGCGGCCTTACCCTAGCAGTCGAACATTTTAAGGCTATTACTATAAGGAAAAAAATTGTTTATTTTATCAATAAATTATTATAAAAATTGTTATGTAGTGTCTGTGTCCAAATGTCGGACTCTTCCTGCATAATAATAATAAAGTTACTATATAAGTATATACTATATAAAATCGCCTAAAACGGAGGAAAAAATCTCTAATACCAAAATAGTTAAGTCGAAAATTCTTTAAATCAAAATGTACGTCGAACGTCCTTTATTTAACATATTATTTACATTACTTAGTTTATTTAAGTTGCGTAACTTAATATATTCAAGCGTTGTCGTATACGAAGAACGGGTTCTCGATATATATTTTTTCGATTCGCAAAAAGTTTGTTGACCCCAGATTAGAGTACTGATATGTTTTTAAGTTAGTAGAATATTTAAAGAAGGAGATTTTTATTTGTTGAACAAAACTTTTTGTTACATGAGATAGGTGCTGAAAGAAATATTAACTATTCCAATATTTTATATTGTCCACCGTCAAGCATAGAAACTAATAATTATGTCTACACTGGCTTGTGCCTCTTACACTGGCTTACTCATTCAAACCGGAACACAAAAATACTAAATATTGCTGTTTGGCGATAGAATATCTGATGAATAGCTACCCTACTCAGACGGACTTGCACAAAGCTCTGCCACCAAGAAATTATAATCTATAAAAAAGAAGTTAGAACAGTAAACTTGTTATAAATAAGTAACGATTGTTAACCCTTTTAATTTATATATACATACTTATAAAGTCAATACTACAGAAAAATTATGTCATTTTAAATTTCGTTTTAAATGCTTATATATATTCAATATATTGTGTATCATTCTGAAAACTTCATTATACATATTATATAAGACATTATTCTTAAATACTACTTTCAATTTCTATTCTATTATGTAAGTATATAGTGTTGACCAGTAATCAAACGAACTTCAAAAAAGATGAATTTTGTTTTCTCTACGATGTTCGTTTCATTTAAACATTTTATTCTTTAAATAACGGATTCAATTAAAACAAAAGATATGTTAGGTCCGAAATTTTATAGCAGCTGTTTAAATTTATTGTGCTATACAGACTTGTCTGCTATAAGATATTATGTTTAATATATCTCGAAGTTTTTTGATGCTGCAGATTTTTTGATTTAGATATACAATAGTTGCTGCTTTTTATACTTAGTCATTTAGTATACAAAGTACAAACAAGAACAAAATTATATAACATTTTTTAATTGTACACTAATGATAGTTATCGTGCTTCGTATTCTTTTTAAGTATTGATTGTATACTGGTGGTAGGGCTTTGTGCAAGCTCGTCTGGGTAGGTACCACCCATTCATCAGATATTCTACCGCAAAACAGCAATACTTGGTATTGTTGTGTTCCGGTTTGAAGGGTGAGTGAGCCAGTGTAATTACAGGCACAAGGGACATAAAATCTTAGTTCCCAAGGTTGGTGGCGCATTGGATATGTAAGCGATGGTTGACATTTCTTACAATGCTAATGTCTAAGAGCGTTGGTGACCACTTACCATCAGGTGGCCCATATGCTCGTCCGCCTTCCTATTCTATAAAAAAAAAAAAGTATTGAATACATTTATTATCTGTTTTTTTAAGTTAAATTACAAATAAAAGTTATATAGTTTGAAAAATATAATAGTTTTCGCCCGCGTGTTAAGAGGGACGGGTTGACGTAGTTATAAAAAAGCCTATGTTCTTCCTTGGGGCTAATGCTTGCTTCTTTGCCAAATCTCATCAAAATCGGTGCAGTTGTTTAGCCGTGAAACCAGACAGACAGATTTACCGTTACATTTAGATTAATATTAGTATTGATACGTTCAAGCAAATGTTAAAATCCTTCAAGTAAAATTGTTTATATGTAAAGTTTTATTAAATCCCCGTTTTGCCGGATTCCGCGTAATACAAAATAGCCTGTTTTAATTAATGTCAGGGTCACTCCAATGATTTCACCTCATCCACTCATATTTACAAGGTCCGTGACACTTCTCATATAACGTATATGACACATTATGTATTCCATTTAACGTTATGTGACTGACAAAATGACCTTAGTAGGTTCTGTTGAGGATAAGAGAAGGAATAACTGCATAATACATACATAGTATTATACGATCCAAATGAGAATAGGAACGCCAATGACCTCGACCTGCCAACTGGCAATTAAAAATAAAGTTTGCAAAAGAAAAAAAAATGTTTTGTATTTTAACTTATACTGTTATAATAAATAAATGAATCAACTTATTTATGTCTCGCAATAATAGTATTAGCTACGCCTCTTCGCTTTCGACGTTTGCAATATTAAAAAATTAAGAACAATTAATTCTCTTTGTATTATTTTCTTTGTTATATGGGAAATATATATATCAGGATTATTAGCAGATGATGTAGATCACTCTGAGAATTATGCAGAAACGAGCAGACTTGAAAAGCGCTCTTCAGATTAAATGATGAATACATTTCTTTTTTAATTTGTATTGTCAGGGTGACAATACAAATTAGCTAGGGAGCTAACCAATCTGACAACGTTACAATATGGCGAAAAGTCGTTCCTATTCGTAATTGGATCGCATGATACGAAACGATTCCTTGGTCTAGGTTAAGACTGAAACTTTACTAATCTTATTTCGGTTGTTAACTGTAGCAACTTTTGATCGAATTATTTAATTGAAAGCTGGACGCAATTGTTCAACAGCCTAGCTTATCTTGAACCTTGAAATCCTTAAGATATTGTGGTTCGCAGTCCTTGGACTAAATAAGTTCTTTTGTTTTAAATTTTTTATTTCTTTTTATTTTTCGCCAAGTCATCACTTCACACCTTTTTCAGGTATTTTTACAAGTTTATTTTTTTTTAAATAATAGCATGTTATTTAAAATTTAGTCTGAATTTATTTAAAATGAAAACCCGTTAGACGATTCAATTTAAACCAAAATCTTCAATATTTCTATAATCTATATCTTTGCTTCATGGATAGGCGCCAAGTTTTAATATAGCGCCCTCGATAGCTGATGTCATCGCACTGTTTACACAGTTTCAGAAACATTGTTCTGCGTATTGCAAAGGGCGTGAATATATATACAACATTTGGTAGTAGGGTTTTGTGCAATCCCGTGTGGATAGGCACTAGACATTCATCACTTAATCTAGACACTGCTTAGTATTGTTTTGATCAGCAACAGGCATAAGGGACATAGCTTCTTAGTTCCCCAGGTTAGTGACACATAGGCGCATAGGATGGTTAATATTACTTACAGTATTAATATCTATGGTCGGTGTTTATCCAACAGGTGACCCGTTATAAATATAAAAATGTTAAGTATTCAACAACAAATTAACAATTTTTTTTATTACTAAAATTCCTCATTCGTCAAATAAAACATACCATAAACGTATATTGAACCGACCATATTTGCCAATGTTAACATTCAAAAGAACCGACAGAATAGCTGTATCTAATTTTAGCATAATATTTAAAGTGCCAAAATTGATGTTTGCGAAATATGTCTCACTGCGACACTCCGATATATTTTACGATTACTAATATCTATAGCATTTTCTAACTATAAAAGGAGTAAAAACAAATAAAAAACATATATAGAATTACGCGATATCATTGGTCGAGACCTTGATTAATCTACAATATTCATAATGGATTCGCTTAAGGATGGCGTTTTGAGTGTGAGCTAAGTTGAATAATAAATAGTGGAATAGTGTGACTTGTAGACCTCTAAATCTAAGTCTGATAGTGAGAAATGGGATGGGTAACTTAGTGCGAATTTTAGTCGAGATGCGTAGTTTGATATATTTATGCTCGTATTCAATTACACCTGTTACGAGTATGTGTGTTTTAAACCAATTTCAGACAACCGATTGAGCTGAAACTTTGCAGACATTTGTATTGCTGGAACCAATAATACAGCCAAGTATATATTAAACTAAATTCGTTTTAGTTACGGTAAGGTGTGAAGCAAGTTGTTAAATGGTAATTTAACCGTACATGTGTATTGTGTGTTTGTGTATGTTTATACATATGTACTTACATGTGGCTGGCCACAAGTTGAATTTAGGCTTGTTTTTAACTCGATGTTTTACTAAGGGTCACTTGTAAACAGCGGACCTAAAAGGCACCGGCCTAGGTATAATTATACCCTAAATGCTTCAGAATGGTGGGGCTCAAATGACAAAGTGCCTAGGGGCCTTGAATTTGTAAGGGCCTGCATGCATATAAGGCGTATATTTTGTGTTGTCACACTAAGCGAGTGATAGTATTCTAAAATTAATTAATCATTATATATGTGTGAGATAAATCATTCGTCAATTTAACACAACCGCGTTTTGTACAATGGTATTTCAAGTGCAGCTATGATAGTTGTCATCTGCTCTCAGTTCACTTTAGTTCATGATACATTTTCATTTACACGTATAATATATTCAAATGATAGCGACGACCAGCTTTCGTTAGTGAAAGTGAAATATAATAGCATTATATTGAATATCGCAGAACAAGTGTTTGGCTACATACAATATAATAAAATCACTGTGAGAAAAACTATTCAGTATTGAATTATTATATGATATTATGACTAGAAAATCTGTATTAGTTGCATTTTTTTAAGTAAAATTATTTATTATTAAATCTTTGTAAAGTGAATAGAACAAGAATTCATGTTAAGAATTTTTATTTTTAATTAAATAATGAAATGTCATGGGAATTTAGTCAAAGACCGTGTTTAAATAAACAGACAATATGATACTAATGAATTTAAATTAATTTATTGATTACGCTTACACATTAATTGGCAAAGTAAACACCGATTTGGAAAAGAAAACGCACTAAGGAACACCTAGGAAGAACCGGCGAAAGAAACTCAGCGGTTTTTTTTTTAATCTAATTGATTACAATTTTTTATTTCAGCCTTTTGCCGTCCTCTTCTGGACGGATTTATATTTATTTTCAATTTTACACAGGATGTATAGAGATGGAATAGGATGATGATCGATTCAGCCCTACTTTTTATATAATTTAAAAAAGTAATTGACTTATAGAATACTGGCCGCTTGGCGTGGTTGGTTTCACGCCGAAGGTTGTGGGTTCGATTCCCACCCAGGACAGACATTTATGTGCATACATGTCTGTTTGTCCCGAGTTTTTCTGTAATTATCTATATAAGTATCTATTTACAAAAGAAAAGTAGTATATGTAGTATATCAGTAGTCTGATTTCCACAGTAAATGCTCAAAAAAAACATAAAAATGTATTCATGTGACAAATTATCATCCAGCACATGCAGTTCTCCACACGATGTTTTTCCTTCACAGCCGAGCACGAGATCAATTATAAACACAAATAAAGCACATGAAAATTAAATAATACTTGTCCGGCTTTGAACCGCTAATCTTCGTTCCATTCACGCATTCTAACCACTGCGCTATCGGCTCAAACAATTAGCTGATTGCTAAAGCGTTAATTAATGCACCCTTGATGACATACTGAGATGTCAGATCGTAATCAGGAAGCAATGACATCGCTTCCTATTACGAATCATTATCATAATGTACGTTGTATGTGTATCATTTGTTTACTGATAAATATATATTGAGCCGAGATGGCTTAGTGGTTAGAAAATATAAAATGATTGAATGAAAAAAGTTGCATGTTTAAGTCCGGACAAATAAGACTGTGTTTTTATGCGCTTAAAGTGTTTATAGTTCAATAAAAGCAGTTGGATGAAATAATGCGTTCCGTGTATCCATCAGCGTGATGGAATACGCTTCAATACCTTCTCAAAATGAGACAAAGCCTCAGTCCAGCTGTGAGACATTTACAAACTGTTACATTACTTTTTTTTAAACCGCATGAAACAGCAAGTCATGTAGAGCTTTAACAAAATCATTTATTAACAACTAGCTACTCGTTCTGCCCGTCCCTTCGTACGGACAGAATAAGGATCTACACAGAACGTTAGAGATGTTTTTTTTCTGATATTTTTAAAATTTATCTTCATATTTCAGCAAATTTTCACAAAACCTTAACAAATTATACACATAAAGCTTCCTCACGAATAACTCGGTGAAAATTATATCCATTGGTAAAAACCGTATGAAATACCGTTCGGTAGTTTTGTAATGTAGCTTTGTTTTATAATACTTTTTTTTTACAGTTAATAGGCAAACGTTTGACCGTTGACTTGCCTGATCTTAAGCATCGCCACGGTCTAGGATGTAGCACGCCTGCAAGTAGTGACATATATGGTTTTTTAGATGATTCAATACTGCATTATATCATCCCAAGTTACCGATAAATCCGCGGGCCTTGGTCTCAATACAATTGCTCACGGTTATTTCGGCGTGAACAGAACCGCAAGGCTATGCGTCAGGAGTCTGTGTAGATGCTGTTTGGTCATTTCTCTCTTAAGGAAAATATATCCATTGTACATAATATAACGTATACAGTTGAATTACTTAAAATGAGTAAAATGTTGTTTTTTTTCGGTTTTTCTTCGTGAAATCTACTCCCGAATTTTGAATTTATTCCATATAATACGTATGATAGATATACATATATTTTGTTAACTGTTTTAAAATAATTGCTTGAAATTATTTTAAGGGACTCATCGTATACTTGGAAATGGATAAAGATTTGATTTTAGAACAATTAATTCGGATTCTTAATTATTTGATTATAAGTTTCCGAACTGTGATAGTTTTGACAAAACAAAACATGTTTATTTGCATGTATTAATTTTTATTTGTTTTTCATTTACTAACTTCATCCACACAATTAGGGTCTAGATTAGCGGAATTCGGTTTACGGTAATTGCCCCATAACATCAGTTCTAAGTAATGGTTTTTATTACTAAACGAGAACAAAGCTTAGCTTAACTTGGTATGCTAAAAATATTTCAAAACTCATATTGGTACCTTAGCATTCAAACACCCCTTGTATGAGTTACAGTTACACAGTGTAACACAGTGTACGTTACACTGACTCATAGTAAAATGCGTAACTAACTGAAAACTGAAGAAATCAATAAGAAATAGATAATATTTATTTATTTATTTTTTGGAATTATAATCATTAGCAAATACATATTTTTTTTATTTTCGCTTGGGATTTAGTAAGTAAGTAGCAATATATTGTAATGCCCTGCCATCTTGGATATGGCAATGCCATATAATTTATGTTTTGCCATGTATTTATGCCATGTAATTTTTAGTACACTTCGGCAAATATTTTTCAAAGTGTAGTAAAACCGGTAAAAACTAATTGAATAATATAAATAAAACAATAAAAAACCTTATAATTATATAAACATTTATAATTCCATTTCCTAGTCTTCATCAGATCAGAATACTTTGTTTAATTGAATCGAATGTTTTTCTTGCACGACAAAAATAATGACTTCATAGTACAAAAATAAATTAATACATAATGTTCTCGTCTTGTGAATAAAATATATTCTTCATAATAATGACGCATCGCTGCAATCTTGAATATTATTTTACAACACAATTATTGTTAATAAAATATCAACTATGCTAATTAACGCAAATAATCTATGGTTATCCTAATATAATAAACGTAACCAGTAAAACGTTCGAATTTTGAATCTGACATTTAACAATGCATTGATTGGGCACACCATTTAAATTACGAATTGAAAAAATTTTATAAAAATAATGTTTGTCCGATAGTCGAGATGATATTATGATAAGAACGCGTGAATTTTAAATAAAGAGCGCAGATTTAAAACCTTATTTGTGTTTACAACAATTAGTTGAGGGTAAAAGAGAATTTTAATGAATGCATCCAATTTCCGGTAAAATTTCGGCACAAGCATATCCAACAATTCGCAAATGAGCAGTGGAAAATCAAAGCCTTCGCCTAAACGACTTGCTACTCTGGTAACTAAAAATATTTTAGTAACGTTGCTTCAACTTCTACTTTGAATACGATATTTGAAATTTTAAGTTAAATATTATCGTATAGGAAAATAACTTTTATGAAAAGTTCTCATCTATATATTTAAAATAGATCGAATATTATATTCATGTAACATTGTAAATATTTATGATGATAGAATTTGCATTTTCAGTCAACGACCATACTTTGTAAAGATCAATAAAGAACGGTTTATTTGTAAATAGAATAGATAATTCTGGCACAATACCGTTCTCACCTCTAAAGCGTACTTTCAGCTAGCTCCGAGCCAGTCTAGATCCTACTTATCATCCTAGACTCAGCCCATATCTGAGAAAATAACGGAGAGCAAACAGCCATAAAAGGCCGCGAACTACTTATCTTGAAGAAAAATCTTGTTTTGACGACATTTACGTCATAAATATTTCTGGAGGTCATAAAAATACGAAAATATATTCAATAAGAAATTAAACTTACGTTTAATAATAATCAGCAAACGAGTCGAATTTAATTATCAAAACACAACACTAAACACAAGTTTTTACTTAAATAGCACTTCAATTTTTGTTATAACATTATAATAACACTTAACAGAGGACAAATATTTAATTTATATCGAAATTATTTCATTTAATTTTCGATCGTAAAATGCGCGTGCAGTTCAAATTCGTTCGCGCGCGGAATGACTTTTATAGCGCGCGCACTAGTTGAACGAAACGCGGGAAACGAAGAATTAAACGAGACAAACGCGTCAACTGTCGATAAAATCATAAAAAGTCTCTCTCTCAGGTTTTTTTTTCATCAAACTTCTACCATGACTTCATAGATGTCGCAAGTGAAATAACGGAAAGACTGTTTTAATATCACGTGATAAAATGTTGAAATTTCATTGTTATAGTTTACGCGGTCAGCAATAGATGGCGTTGATCGGTAAAAACATTTTGATGCCTCAATATATACAATATATTATATTGTTCCTTAATATTAGACATGAAACGAAATACAATGTAATAATTAAGATTTATAGATTCTATTATTCCATTTTAGTAAGTAGGTAAGTAATTTATTTTGAGAAACATAAATATTATTCAGAAGAGCCGAAGTAATAATACTTCATCCATCTTAATTTTGATATTTCATAGAAAATTCGCATTTAAGCATTTAACTTGAATAATATTATAGATTTTATACACCTACTTATTGACCAAAATTACTTTCATAATAAAAAAATAGAGAGTTACCGTTGGTATCGTAAAGTTCAAAAAAGGAATCGATATCTCACGGGCTCACACATATAGACTTTATACATCGCACCCTTCCTTTTTGTATATTTATATATAGATTTGTACGTGTGTGTGTTTGGGTAAATAGTTAAATAAAGGTATATACGCTTAATTTCCGATATTTAGTTGGACGTTTATAAATTATTCACTTAAGTAAAAAGCCTATATAATTAGTGTCAACAGAAATTGTATTTTTAAGTAAAAAAACAAGGTAAAAAGGCCCAGACGTTTTCGGCTCCAGACATTTTTAATAGTGTGCGCAATGCGAAAGTCGCACACATTGAAGCATAGTGCTGTTGAATATTTTAATTCATTATTATCGATGATTTTTGTTTCAGTTCATAAACAAATTTTCAAACAAAATTTAATATAAATATTACAAACGATAATTCTTACTTATAATTTATCTTCAATTTATAGTTTCAAAACTGTGTATTTTTTTGTCAGTATCTGGGCAGCAATTGGTTAATTGGCATTAAGTAACTTCATATTTCAACTAAAGTATCATCTAAAATATACATTATTATTCAACGAAATAAAAATAAAGAAAAAAGTTTAATGCAATAGTAAACAAACAAAAATCTTATTGATTACCAGTAGATAACATTTTTTTATAAATAAAAATGTAAATTATTTTAGTTTGTTTTAATTTCCTCATTTTTTTACTTAATTGTTTGAATTAATTGAATTGTTTGATCTAGTGAGATGATTTAATTTAACATATCATTATTTAAATCATATTATTTAATTAAATTTAGTGCATAATACTGTTATTTTTATGTTCTCATTACCGTAAAATAATTATTACTTGATGAAGTGGTAATATTTGTTCTTGTCATTAAAATTTACTGAAGACAACCGCAATCCTGTACATACCTATAGCTGATTATTGTAATAGAACAACATAGTATGTAGTACTTAATATTAATTTTATAAGATTTATACAAAAAACAAAAGGTATATATTATAATGTGCGTTGCAAACAATTTTTAATGAAGCTTGAAAATGATAATAAAAGATTTTTGATAATTCTTTTATGTATCCTTTTCTTAAAAATTTTTAGTTCCCTCAGACTACCAGTATAAAATGTTAGCATACAACGTTGCACTTCTTGAAGATATATTTAAATAAATGATACTTATATTCTGATCGGATGTTTTTTTTTTTTATTTTTAATTAATGTACGGTTTAAAGTTAACACTTTTTATAGAAGTTTATTCCAAGGCAACATAAGTAGAATTTACTATGCTTAAAAAACACCTATGCTTAAAATTGATATTTATTATATTTATGCTGCATTTGGTGTGAGGTGTGGAGCAGCCAGCATGTTCATATGCTAGTATCCCATAATTAAAAGAAGAATCCTATGTATGAGATATTAATTAATAAATATACAATGAACATAATTTTTTTCTATTATAGTGAGCATTGCAACCTAACGGCATTGTTTTATACAAAAGTTACTATTGACCATTCCGTACCTATTTACTACATGTAACTACATATTTTATTGCGGCTTTTAAGCAAAATTTTAAGCAAATCATCCGTTGATTATATAAAAACCTTGGAAATTACATTTTTCTTCGATTTGTGAAATTTTTAGGTACACATTTTTTCAGTAGTACTAAAAGCTACAATACTTTTAAATAAATAATCAAGATAAGCAGCTAATCTTGATTATTTTCATATAAAAGAGTAACTTTTTGTATCGATAATCGATAAGTTTATTAACAACAATAATGTTGTATGAATCACTCACCCACATATTCCCGCAATGGTGAGATAATGCAGCTTTTGCGTTATTGGTCGATACGCCTCTGCGGCAATTGAATCGACCAATCAGAATATGGTATGGGGAGCGTCGGTCCCCCCGTGACACTGGCCCTATAAATACTCGCCTAACGGAAATTTTGTGTACATTAACCGTTCGGCAAACCTCTTAACCGGTCGCGCTGAACGACGACTGATTTATTTAATAACTTATTTCTACACTAAGTTCAACTAAACTCAATCAAAATGGTAAGTTTTACATTATTTTGTTAATATTTATAAGTAAATTTTATCACGTTCATATAGTTATCACTTAACGCGTTTCCGTTAGCAAAGTGCCGGGTGGGACCGCGCCACCATTTTGTTAGAATCTTATGCACGAGGCCGGTTGACAATTTCAAACGTATTTCTATGGAACAATTTTATGTTTCGTATTACGGGTAACGTGTTTCTTTTGTTTTCATATCGAATATGATCTATTACATTCATTTTGAAAACTTAACCTCGATCAAGGTTGCCACGCCGATGCGACACGCCCTTGCAATAATCGATACTTATTCTAGACCAATTTTCTTTTATGCCTACGTCTTTTAATAATTTTAATTGTTCGTTGATACATTTCGAACAGTTTTTTGCGGGTATTTATTGTACTTTCGGGGCAGTATATCGGTGACGTGTACATTGACCTCATTCAAGGATTTTTGTATGCTGATGTCATTGTAGCGTTGCACTAAATTATCGCCTCGATATTTTTTTTTGAATTTAAGAATTTGTTATCGAATCGAAACGTTTTCATTTAAATACACTTGAACCGGGTATACTTTGAATCGTCAACCGTTACCAACGGTTTATTAGTATAATAGTATTGTATTTCTCGATTATGAGAATGAGGTTAACAATGATTTTCTCCTTTCTTACCTCTTAGAATAATTCGCGGATAGATAATTAACTTCCAAGTAACGAAAAATAGCCGTAAACATTATAAATGTATTAAGCTCGTATTATAATTTAACTTTGTTTTAACAGCGTGAGTGCATCTCCGTACACGTTGGTCAAGCTGGAGTCCAGATCGGTAATGCCTGCTGGGAGCTGTACTGCCTTGAGCATGGCATCCAGCCTGATGGTCAAATGCCAACTGACAAGACCGTCGGTGGTGGTGATGATTCTTTCAACACCTTCTTCAGCGAGACCGGAGCCGGCAAACACGTCCCCCGTGCTGTGTTCGTCGATTTGGAGCCTACAGTAGTTGGTAAGCAATCTGATGAATCTCTTACTTAAATGCTGTTTAATTATGTATAAAGCATAAAAATTCATTTTGAAATATTTTATAAATCTAACTTAACATTTTCCGTTTGCAGATGAGGTTCGTACCGGTACATACAGACAGTTGTTTCATCCAGAACAACTTATCACTGGTAAGGAAGACGCGGCCAACAACTATGCCCGTGGTCACTACACAATCGGCAAGGAAATTGTTGACTTAGTACTTGACCGCATCCGTAAACTGGCCGACCAGTGCACAGGTCTTCAAGGTTTCCTCATCTTCCACTCCTTCGGTGGTGGTACCGGTTCAGGATTCACATCCCTCTTGATGGAACGTCTCTCGGTGGACTACGGCAAGAAGTCCAAGCTCGAGTTCGCTATCTACCCCGCTCCTCAGGTCTCGACTGCTGTCGTTGAGCCCTACAACTCCATCCTCACCACCCACACCACCCTCGAGCACTCTGACTGTGCTTTCATGGTCGACAACGAGGCCATTTACGATATTTGCCGACGCAACCTCGACATTGAACGCCCAACCTACACCAATCTCAACAGATTGATCGGTCAAATTGTGTCTTCAATCACCGCATCCCTGCGTTTCGACGGCGCACTCAACGTCGATCTTACCGAGTTCCAGACTAACTTGGTGCCTTACCCACGTATCCACTTCCCTCTGGTAACTTACGCACCAGTCATCTCTGCTGAGAAGGCTTACCATGAACAGTTGTCGGTCTCCGAAATCACCAACGCTTGCTTCGAGCCTGCCAACCAGATGGTCAAATGTGACCCACGTCACGGCAAATACATGGCCTGTTGTATGTTGTACCGTGGTGACGTTGTGCCTAAGGATGTCAACGCTGCCATCGCTACCATCAAGACTAAGCGTACCATCCAGTTCGTCGATTGGTGTCCTACTGGTTTCAAGGTGGGCATTAACTACCAGCCCCCAACCGTCGTTCCCGGCGGTGACCTCGCCAAGGTCCAACGCGCTGTGTGCATGTTGTCCAACACTACCGCCATCGCTGAGGCTTGGGCTCGTCTTGACCACAAATTCGACCTTATGTACGCTAAGCGTGCCTTCGTGCACTGGTACGTCGGTGAGGGTATGGAAGAGGGAGAGTTCTCCGAAGCTCGTGAGGACTTGGCCGCCCTTGAGAAGGACTACGAAGAAGTCGGCATGGACTCTGCTGAGGGTGAAGGCGAGGGTGCTGAAGAATACTAAGCGGAAAACTTGCGTTCAAAGCACTCACACGGAAACATTCCGGTGATATAAAATAAAAAAAATTGAAATTTAATTTTCTTGTTTCTTTTCTTTTACATCAAAACTTATAAAATACCTAGATATCTACTGCCAAAACACAATTAAGTATCTCTTTAAAAATAGTAACCTCATTCAATTTAAGTATTAATTATTAAATTCATGAATAATTCAATTTGCATCATGTGTCAAAAGCTCGAATAAGATGCTTAAATTCAAAACAACAAGACTTATTTGCGTTAATAATGACTCATTTATACGCAGGAAGTCTCATGTTCACAGAAATTTATTTATAGATCAAAATTATTCTTCGTAAACAAGTGAACATTCCTATGTATAATTAGATAGCTTTGTTCGCGACGAGCTGGTGACGTGCTTATTACAAAGAATTGTTTGCCTCATACGGATCAAAAGCTGAGTATGGCGAGCATAACATCAGAAACATTATTATAGAAAAACGTTGGTAGAATTGATATACAACAACATTGTTTTTGTAGCAGTCTAAATATTAGAAGTTAAGTTTTTTTTAAATTTTCCAATCATTATTTTTAAAAGTAACATGAACAGGGAATGTTTTTAAGGACAATAGCGTGTTTGAATATTGTATAAACCTTCTAATATACATACTAGGACTTGATTATTACAGACCCTTCGAATGGAAGTAAATAAAATTATATTGATTTTTAATATTTTTTTAACTACACTGAATTTCAATAATAATTATTCCATTCCTTGAAATGTACACTATTCAGTAAAAAGTAATTAAAATCGGTGCAATTCAACCGAATATTTATTGGGTGAAAGTTACTGGGTACCTACTTTAGTTGCTGTTCTAAGCCTATATTCAATTCGTTAAAAAAATATCATGACTGGTGAAGCTCCATGTACATGTTAATTATAGGATTCTATCCTCGATATATTTTCTAATCAGATTGCGTTCGTATTAATTATTAATATTTATGTACAATTGTCGTGGTTAGATACAAGTATGAATAAATATGGTATAACACTGTAGTAGGTTCAATAGTGGTCAATGAGCCATTATTGAGCCCAAACAGCCCACTTGCATCCTTGACGTAATCCTACACAACACGACACAAGTATGTACCTACGTATATTATATAGTTATGTTAATGCGACCCGTCGTGGGCGAACTGACATCACCGCCCGCATTACCTTACATGGTCATCAACAAGTCGTATGAATGGTGACATAATTTCAGAAATATTACGTAGTCTAAAAAAATATACGAACAAGGAAATGAACAAAACTAGTTTTCAAGAGAATATGAAGCCGAAATATACAATCTGCTTCTCTTATTTTTTATTATTTTCTATAAACATAATATATATAATTGCAAACTTTTCAGCTTTTTCATTCTAAGCTTACTTTTCTTAGCCTAAAATTTAGCTTAATTTATAACTAACCTTTACAATACGAAAATCAAGATTGAATCCTATACTATATTTAATTTTTATATTATATAACATATGTTTCTAATTCACCAATTAATTTCTTTTAATATTTTTATTACTCGAATAAATTGTTGTAACTACCAAGTAAGTATTATGAACGATACCTATGTATTTATTTAACATTTGATGTCTTAAGAGATTATCTATCTCAATAATTGTAAAATAAACGTATTAACTCGAACTTTTCTGCTTTAGATTCAAATAAATAAAACATCTGTCTAAGACCACGATGGCGAGCTATTTTCGTCTCAATTTTTAAGGTTACTGGTCGTTGAACTGTTGTTAAATTTAACTATTCGCCTCTCTTCCTTCAGTCGCGAGTCGCATGTTATCGACCTATAATGACTTTACAACTTTCATTATAAACGACTATCTGTTGTTAAGCTTTCCTTGTATTATTCTTTACAATAAAATCGAGGTTAGATCCGAACAGTGTTTGCTTTTCGGTACGTATTTTAATGATTATAAGGAAAATTGGATTTATATGTACATTATAAATAATGTACAAAAACGTTTTAATAAATAAAAATTATATATGAATGTAAATTTAATAATATATATATATATTTAATTTATTACAAATATACCTATCCAAAAAAAGATATAGTAGAGTAAATAGGTACCAAAATAAATTATGCCATACTTAGAAAGAAAAAAGATTTAGTCTCATATATTACAGTAATTCAAAAGTTCGCAAGGTACGGGATTCAATTGTGGGACAGACGCCTACCTTATTATAATTAATTGATTAATTACAAAGTATACATTAAATCAGACACATGTCGCGCGACCTCAAAATAGTTTCAACGAGGTATGGGGCCGCTCTTCTATACATAGTCATGCCACTATAAATTGCGCCGTTACCGTACTTATTCCTTACTAGCTTGCAACACCGGTAGACGATGTTTTTTTGACAAATTACATGTCCAGATATACAACTCGATTATTTTTGCTTAATTATATAAAAACGTGCATAACAGTCCATAAAAGCAATTAACTATATATCTTGTTACGTAGGTACAGTAAAAAAGTAACAGATTGTAAATATCCCACTGCTGGGTTGAGGCCTCCTGCCTTTTTGATGAGAAGTTTAGGACCATATTGCACCACGCTGCTGCAATGCCGGTTGCTGTACACACAGTGGCAGGTTTTCATCTAACACATTTGTTGCAATATTTTCTTTCGAATTATAAACACAAATTGAGCTCATGAAAATTCAATGGTGTTAACCCGGGTTGAATCCGCGATCCTCGGTTAAAATTCGATAAAGGAAAACATTTTACCTCTATTGTATTAAAATCGGTTTAGGGCGTAGCAGTGAAAGCATCACTGATATACAGGCAGAGTTACATTAGCATCTGTAATAATATTAGTATATGACTTTGTCTATAAGTACTACGGAACTAAGACTTCTTAATGCTAAGTGAATATGTCTGAAAATTTAAATACATGAGCATAAGTTAGCCGCACTGTAGTTGGCTCTGCGAGCATTTCGCGCATGTAGGTCATGGTCGTCGATAAGAGCCACCTCATACTCGTTCCAAGGATTGGTTAGGGAAACATCATGTTTGCTTAAGTCAATTAATTAGTTTATTTCATTGATTCAGAATAAATTTAAAAAATGCTTTACGCAATACTTACTAAAATAATAGATTTAGTAATATAAAAAGCTATCCCGATTTCGCACAGTTGAAATAATGAAAAAATATTAAATATCCTATGCGATAAAAACATTCACCACGATCTGGCAACATGAGGCAGGTACTCAGGGCATAAAGTAATTAATAATTAACGATTACAATCACAATATTTAATCATCAATCACGATTACAGTTTGGGCTCAGTGAATGACTATAATTAGGTTATTATTGAAAATAAAATTCGAAATTACTTTAATGATTTATTTCATTCTGTATAAGACACTGACATGGGTTCCTTTTTCGTACAGAAAATAAAATTCGACATAATATATAAGTATTAAATAATTTCTTGTCATCTACCAAAATGTTAATTAACTTACTGGAATAATACACTTTAACTACTTCGTACTATGCGGTTATATGTTAGCCCTATTAGTAACTATTTCAGATAATAAAGCAGAGGCGTGCACTAATTTAGTTGTAATTTAAAAAAAAACGATTTTTTTTCTCATTACAGATTACAGCTAAAAACTAAAGGCCTTATAAACGCTGCTTAGCGGGTGATTTGTTAAACAATGCTGTCTCTTTCTTTCGAATTCCAAATCAATGATGACAGAAAGAGCGAAATGCGTGTTCAACTAAACAGCCGTTAAGCGACGTTTATAAGTGAGGCCGTAATATCTAATAGTTAAGTGATGGATTAGTATCAATGTGGACACAAAAAAAGATAAAAGTGTAACTTTCTATATTATTATGAAGATCTAGGTCGAATCGTTATTGATTTCGTGTGAACTTTAGCATTGATTTTACTACACACCGGTGATTGACGTGGCAAAAATGCATGGAGATTATTAATCCATGCTAGAAAACAATAAAAAAAAATAACAAGAATATGAACTTACGTTAAGATTTCATAATTATAATGAAAAAAAAAACACAAAATTTAAACATTAATTTGACGTTATTTTCTTTATACTTTTGGAATATTGCCAAACGTAAATAATCTTTGAATATGAACATAAAATTAATGGTGAAATATAGTAAAGATGGTTTACTATGAAGACGAATGATGAAGAGAAAGCGTGTGATGTGCTCATATAAGACACTACTGTCACTTATAACATGAATGACTTGAAGAGTTTTTTTTCATTTACGTTTTTATAAACATTCAAAAGAACAATTACATTATTGAAAATGTCTGTATTTAAACTTTTATGTCTTGTTTTGTCTACTTCTCCGTTTCAAGTGAATTATACTTATCTTATTGAATTATTGCATTGTTTTATTATATTCGTAAAATTGATATTACATATATCTTATTTCAAAGGTTCACAATAAATTATTTGTAAAACTAAATGACACAACTTTTATTTTCATTGTATGATTATAGAAATATTCTGTCAAAATTTTTTTAAGCATTTGAAGCATACATATTTATATCGTTTTTATAAATATCAATATTGTTCTTTCTTATTTGCATATATACCAAATTAAATAAAGTAATACGTACAGTAATCTAATAAATATTATGTTGAAAATCGTATACACTGTTCGAAGAGACTTAATATATTTTTTAATGACGACTACATGTAACTTATTCAGGAGATATCATTAAAAATGGAACGCATTTGCTATATTTTTAATATAAATAATTCAAAATAATTTACTTTAAAATATTTGGCGTACGTTTTTGGCGCGTACGGTTTTAGGAACACGGAAGTCCTTTTGTTTTAATAAAAAAACATCATAACAAATCGATGATATTAATAAATTATAGCAAATATCGGTAACAGTTTGACAACACTAAGCAAGACACTGTTAACATTTTTTAAATTGGAATTTTGGTAGTATTGTTATCATAATTTATTAAAAGAACCTAGATTGAATTGCTATCTAGTAAACGTGTATTTTTAACCGATTCTAAACACAGTGACGCTACACATTTTTAATATTAATGTATAAAAGTAACAATTATATAATACTAGCGCCATCTTTCGGGCAAATTTGGAAGATATCTTATAATTATCTAATGTATTCTATATATATATATATATATTCAGAACAAATGAAATATACACGATATTTTTCACAACTTATAGATATGTGATGTATATATTTTTTACACTTATGCTTTATCTAGTCTACACGTAGCGACCAAGGCAGCCGGATTTGAGCAGTGAAGTCGCTATAGAAAGACAATCGACTAAACGGTGCAAGTTTGCTTGTTGCTAATAGCTTCAACAATTTGACTGCACAAACCGAAAACTGTACGGAAACTAAAGGGTTCCCATTATGTTTGACAAGAGCCGTGTGACAAATTATCATTTAAAAAAAAAACTATTCAGGTAACAAACATATCGTTTTATAAAATATAATTTGACAAAAACACTATCGATAAATGTTAAACTTTAATTAACAAAAAAAAAAAAAAGTTTTTATATAACCTTACCAATATATTATGTATAAAATCAATTGTTTGTCAAATAATTATTATATTAAGTAATGAAAATATAATTTGTAAATTAACCAAAAGTTGTTCGTAAAATGATAATTTGTCAATAACAGGAACCCAAAATAAGATTTTAAACGACTTTAGTTTTATGAGAGAGTGCCTTTTACACGAACAGACACACATTTAGCACAAGTAAGGGTGTACCCTTTAATAGCGATAACTAATATAATAATTATTTAAAATATATACAAATAAAATGATAGCATATAAATTATAATGGATTTAAAATCGTTTTAGAAGAAATGCTGATAAGTTATTTTATGCAGGCTGTTTCAAATATCAAAAATCATATTGTAGATGGGTTTTGTGAGATATTAAGGTAACATTACAAATATCTCCAAAACTATGACATTATTACTGACCATATTCGGTTATTCTATTCGGGTAAATAGTAAAAACTCGTTTAAAGGAGTAATAGTGTTTTACTGATTTATATTGTTTAGCTCATTTATGGTTTTATTATTTATTCTTTAAAATCATCTGCTTAAGGACCTTTGTACAATTTCTTATCTGTCGTTGTATCAAAGAGTATTTTCTATTAAAAAACAACCTTTCTTTTCCATATACAAATATAAGTACTGATTAAAAAATATAATCCATAAATATTAGTAGTGTGAATTATTTCCTTTTTTTAATATTTTATTTCTAACTAAATTATAAACATATGACACTGTTTTCAAAAATAATTTACATTAATTTCAAATCATATAAATCTGTCAAATAAATAAGTTCAGTCTATACAATGAGAAAATAATGAACAACTATCTACCTTATATCTTCTGCGATAAGGTTCAAAATTTAACTATCAACAATGTTTAACGCTTTATTTTATATATTACATACTACGTTGTCACGGAGACATCTTTGACACGAAACTGAAAACATGGAAAATTATTATTATTATTAATCAATCATATAGTACCAAATACTTTTGTGTACCTCGTTGGTAGTGGTTCTAGTGGCTAGATACAAGTTCGCAGATCCCGAGGTCCTGGGTTAAAACCCTAGGTTGGTGGGCCTGTACCCAGTGTAAACTCCCGTATCCCGGAAAGTATCCCATCAGATTATAAGAGTGAGGGAACAGAGAGGGCACCTGTGTTTGTGTACACCTGAGTACCATAGTCTGTTCTGCGCAGCTGGCTAATCTCACTTGAGTTTAGCCGTCGTGGCCGAAATCGGTCAGGAGGACATCATTATCATATATTTTGAAATCATTTATGGTAGTAAAAAGGCAGAGGAATGAAACAACAGTGAATACCTTTTGGCAAGCAATCACATATATCTAAAAATACTGGCAATATCAGAGGAATTAATCACTCAGTTGACACTCAATTCATAGCGTGTAACGGATATTGTTCTACCGTTCTCGAGCCTATTAGTAGTATATTTTACTACCATTTAGTATATAGTAGGATATCTTACAACCGTGACACGATTCGTTTTGCTTACGAATCGTCTACGAGGAGCAATCAGGAGCTACCATTTGCTTGCCGCTTACGGGTCAGAAGGCTACGAATAACTAGACAATACGTAAGCAAAAGGAATCGCACAGAGCACCGGGCCGCTGAGCGGGGACGCAGCGGGGACGCAGCGGGGACGCAGCGGGGACGCAGCGGGGACGCAGCGGGGACGCAGCGGGGACGCAGCGGGGACGCACCGTGGGCGCGCTCTACACGCGCGCGGTGTAGAGCAGTCGGCGCTAGAGCGCGGGCGGCGGCGCCAGCAGCGCGCCGAACTGCAGCAGCGCCTCGCGCAGCGCCGCGCCCGCGCCGCCCGCGCCGCACACGCGCGCGCCGCCCGCCAGCCGCACCAGCGACGGGTACACGTCTGCCGACGTTTCGGTGACGGCGATTACCATACAATTGTTCACCAGATAATGCCCCTTCTAATTGTGTCGTCGCTATATGACTACACTTACTAGTTTCAAAAGCTGGATAGAGTAAAAAATGCATCGTCCATCACGTATACGCTAATCGGTACATATGCGATGTTTTTAAATTTTAAAGACTGCATTTGACGGGCCTTTTATTATTGAAACGCTTAATTAGCCTTCAGATAGTCTATCGAACCGTCAAAAAAACTAAGAATCGAGCTCAAATGTTCGACTTGTAGTTCGGGAAAGTCCGATGACCATTGGACATTGAAACTGAAACATATAGGCTTAAAGTCGAAGTTCGTTCGTTCCGTCGAGTCGGTATGTTGGCACGCACCGATGAGCTTGGTCCAGGCGGCGCGGTCGACGCGCGAGGGCGGCGCGCGGCGCATGGCGGCGGCCAGCGCGGCCACGGCGCGCAGCACGAACGACACCTCCGACGCCTGCTGTCTGCAGTCGGGGAACAAGGCGTGGGTGAGTCGTTACACGTTTAGCTCAGTTAGTCCCGTGAAATTACGGGTTTCCCACTATTTGATCGATATTAACGTTGAAAGAACTATTTTTAATATACCCATTTTATGTTATTTTATCCACAGTTATTTTTCTCATTATTACAATGTTCTAGAAGTGTTTCATTATAAAAAAAATCCAATATTATGTGTCTTTTTTCAATAAAAATAAATATATTAAAAATTAAACATTGATAAAATAAAAACAAAACGAGATAAAAAACTAAAAAAATCTATAGACTTAAAGAAAGACATTACAAAAAAAAACATTTTTCTGAATAGTCAGTAAGATTTGTATCTAAGAAGGGAAAAGTAGTAAAAAGTTTAAACAAAACAAAGTAACAGTTAAACTATGCCGGCAAGATCTGATCGATTCATATTAAATATCACCAAAATCTATCACATTATATTACCTGGGTAATGGTTCCGAGCTGTCTTCTTCTTTATTATACCTGGATATAACTTCTTGAAATCGATCTAATAATGGCATTATCGCCAATGGGTCGCTTTCGTCTGTAGACAAACGAAGTACATATTATGTAATTAGTTAAAAAACATGCCGTTTTTACAAGACAATGGTGCGATTATTTTAATTTCAAATAATAACGATTTCACTCGTTTATCGTTGACGTACAATACTGATAATATAAGTCTGAACGAACAAAGTAAAGAAAGTAAAGAATGAGTAATAATTAAATATGTATATAGTAAGGATATTGACAATTACTTACTTTCAGCGGCGGTTATGGAGTCCATGTCTTCAAGCATGGAGAATTGGAGAAGCGTTTCGAAGCAAGTTCTCGCAAACTCCTCCCTCTCCTTAAGTTCTTGCTCATTCTCTATAAAGGTAACTGTTATTATAGCTCGTAGGCTCGTCACAGCACTAGACTGTAAGTAACGCCGGGGGGATATCGAATTGAAAGCCAAAGGACGCAGCACGGAGTAGAAAGCAGGTGGAACTCACGCAGGAGCTGGTGCGCGGAGTGCGCGGAGTGCGCGGAGTGCGCGGGCTGCGCGTGGTGGTGCAGCGAGCCGGCGCGCACGAGCGCCAGCAGGCGGCGCGCGGCGGGCGCGGGCGCGCGGGGCGCGGCGCGCAGCACCTCGTCGCGGACCACGCCCACCACCTCGCGCGCCTGCGCGGAGCCGCCCACGCTGCCGCACGGAACCCGACCGTTAGGGGTGTGGTGGAGTAGATATTAGATTATATTAGAAATTTATTAACACCTACGGTGGCTCAAACATAAACGTCTCCAAAACGGTGGGCAGAATTTCCCAAAATTCAGCATATTCGTCAGGGTTTTCTCTCGCTAGTGGTAGGCCCGTCGCTAGCACCTGCGGGACAAACGAGGTGGATCGGTTTTTCAAACCATACAACGTCCATGATAACTGAACATTAATGACATGATATAAGGTTTTGAAGAAGTAAACATTATGATGTTCGATATCTGTTTTAAGCTGTTTAATAAATTTTTTTACAACTATTAAAAAAGATATATTTTTTTCAATTGACCAGTTCACCTGCAATAGTAGCGAGGCGATCTGCGTGGCTTCGTCGGGCTGGTCCCGCTCCCTGTCGCTGTTTCGCCGTCTCTTGTCCGGTGAACATTTCTTTACCGCTGTGTGAAGAGCCTGGAGGGGAGTTTATTGTTAGCAATTTAATTGTTCGTGTTCACCGTCACCGCTCGGATCAATATACATATTAGTAAACATTAAAAAGATCAGTGGTCAGCGGCGGCGCACCTGCAGCAGGCGCGGCGCGTGCTGCGCGCTGGGCCCGGGCGCGGCGCGGTACAGGCGCGCGGCGGCGGCCAGGCTGCGCGCCGAGCCCGCCTGCTCCGCCGCGCCCGCCAGCGCGATGAGCGCCGAGAACAGCGCGCCCAGCAGCTCGTGCCGCGCCAGCGCCTCCTTGTGCACGGTGTCCAGGCAGTGCAGCGCGTGCAGGCTGACGGGCGCGCCGCTGCCGAGCCCGTCCAGCGCCGACGCCGACGGCTCCACGCTGCACACGTTCGACAGGCACTCGCCGAGCTTCTGCACGTCCTCTGCCGTAAACCTGCAACGACGTCATACGTTCAACACTGACATTTTATAATACACCGTATAATAATAGTAATGTCCTCCAGACCGATTTCGGCCACGGCGGCCAATCTCAAGAGAGATTAGCCAACTACGCAGGAGATATTATAATGCACTAATGTGTGCGCAAACACAGGTGCACTCTCTATTCCCTAACTCTCATAATCCGATGGGACGGCACATATTTATTATTATACACCGTATAGTAACAAAAGAATTTATTATGAAACTTTGTGAAAATCTATATTATTAAACGAAATAATTCTCACGTAGGCCGTATGTGTTGGAAGATAAGCGGGAAGATCTGCACTAGTGTGGTGAGGAAGTTCAGCGACGGCGCGTACAGCTCCACCGGCTTCCCGTCTTCTGAAACTGAAATATTTACACAACTTTATTTAAGCTTCGTCACGACTTTTGATATTTTTTTAATTGAATGATGAAGTAGTTTTTAAAATTTACATGCAGCAATTATATACAATATTTAAATATATGTATTTTAGAAATAAAAAAGAGCAACAGCCAAGTACACAACAATACTTATTGCCATTTAGCTGTAGAGTTTCCGATGGGCGGGTGGTACCAAGCCTAGACGAGCTTACACAAGGTCCTACTACCGAGTAATAATATATAAAAATAGTCTTCTTCCATATAATCTTTACATACCGGGCGGTGGTCCTCCGACGCCGGATGCGATGGTCGTCCAGGCGGCCCACGCCGCAGGCCACACGCGTCGCGGGGCTTCGCCCTCGACGCGACCCGCCGCTGACACCACTTCTTGGAATGATTTCAAAGCTGCTACTGACACCTGGGATTATGGAGTTATAAATATATAAGTACGATACAAATGCTGTGTAAATGATACCGTTATAATTAAATATATATTTATTGTCGAAACGCCGTGTAACTGAACATTAACCCCGGATGCATCAATTAATTTATGACTTTTTTTATTACATTTGTTGGTAACTTGAAAAGCAGAAAAATTAAAGTATTTAAAACTCATTAAAAAAATCAAATAAGTGATATACTTTTGCTATTAAATTCATGAATCATTTTTTTTCTCTTCATGTCTAAAAAAATTACTTTGAAAAATAATATGATTATTTTAATGCGTTTTACGGATTGGTTAGTTGGAAACATGTCCACGGTAGCATGAGAAAGCGATCCCGTGGCGCTCTTCGGCACCTTGGACACCGGCGAGCCCACATCCCCCCCCCCCACTGTTCCGGTGGGGGAAACGCGTAACGCGTTTTTCGTTAAAAAAAAAAGTTGGAAACATGTGGCAGAAATTCAAGAGACACGTGTAGTTCTCTTCAAGTGTATCAATATGTATATAGCTACGTTAAACATTTGACTTGACTTGCGGTTAAAATATCTTTTAAAGAATTATCTTTTTAAATGAAAGATCCGTTAAGAAGAAAGATTAATCTAATAAAAAAAAAGATTTTAGATAAGCTGATTTGACCACAATTTTTTTTTAATAATTTGTTAATCTTCGATTGAATCTTAAAATTTATTGTAAATGTTGCTATCTTACCTCATGACTCCTGCGCAAGGCGAAATCGGTAATGTAATCAAGTAACGCGGTCCAGGATCTGTTGAAGTCCCCAACTGTTGTCAGTAATTGAAAACGGGAATGGAACACCCGTGATACGCCTGACAGTGTTAACACCTGAAAAAAAAATGCTAATTTAATATAGAAAAAATAAACAATAATTCTTTTTCATGGAAATTTAATTTATTATATATATATATTAATTGTTCTTAATTTAACTATTACTACCAAAAATATATACAACACTAGCTGCCCGTCCAGACTTCGTAGTTGTTGTACTTTAGTTTTAGCGTTTATTCTCATGCAGAAGATTATACAAAAATTAAATTGTACATAATAATGTTTATATTATAATCCAAATAATGTATTTACTGAACTTGTCGGTTGAGTCAATATTCCTGGTGATAACTTTACATGTAGTAAATATTTTAAAATGACGAGTCGAAATGCTCGTTAGAACCTTCGTGAACAACAATATTCCTATATAAGTGTAAACATATATCTAATTATTTACTTTACAGCCTTAAATTCAAACAAATAGAAAATAAAAATAGCTAGACCACAAATCGTGACCGCATTGAATGCTGGCAACATTTCGCCTTTGAATAAAGTTACTCAGATTGATTTATAGAAATTCTTTCTTTTGTTATTATAGTAGAAACAAAGTAATTTCAACGTACTTGAGTCTCCGCCCACTGTTTCTGCGCGGTGTTTCGCGTGTGGTGGATGAGGATGTGCTCGCCGGTGTCCACCTTCTCGGAACTGGCAATGTTAGACTGCTTTTGAACCTTAAATACGAAATGAGAATCGATTTTATTTTCTTATACTTTCTTTTATTTTATTTAGTGTGATATTAGCGTGCACTACGCCTTGCAGGTTGCTTTACAGTTCTGTTTATTATGTAGTAAAATGTATAAGTAAATGAGTTCAGATGGTTCAATATCAAGACTGTCAAGGGCATACTTATAAACGTTGCTTAGCGGCTGTTTAGCTAAACACTGATTTCTCTCTTTTTGTCATTATTGTTTTCACATTCAAAAGAAGAAGACAGCATTGTTTAACTAATCACTCGTTAAGCGAAGTTTATAAGTAAGGCAGATTAATCTTTATTGAAGATTTTGTGGTTCGAATTTGAGTAAGGTCACAGTTTGTTTTGAGTGCTTCACTGGTTTCTATAATTCATCTCGTAGTCAACGGTGAAGTACCTCATGAGGGTCACATGACACTGTGCCATATGTTTAGTGGAGCAGTGAAATGAAACGCTGAAAGGAATTGAAGTGCCCCAAATCTTTTTTTTGAACAGAAGAGGAGCTCGTTTAGCAGTGGGGATATTTACGAGCCGTTAAAAATACCTTATAGTAAATATCGCAATCGAATCATTCGTTTTCAATTCAATCATCCATTCGGTCATTAGAGATACGTTAGTGCCGCGATAATCGAGCCTCGTGCTAGCATCGAAGAGTATTTATTTGGCACAGGGTCCGCGAGCGGGCAGCACCGACCTGGTCCAGCATGGGGAACAGCACGGCCAGCAGCGCGCGCCAGGCGGGCTTGCTGAGCAGCGTCCCGTGCGCGCCGATGCAGCTGAACAGCGTCTGGCTCGCCGCGCGCCGCACGGGCGCGCGCGCCTCCGTGCACAGCTCGCCTGCGGACACGCTGGGACGGTACAGCTCTACTCTACTACTACTGACTCTACGAGTACTAAAGAATTTGTATAATAAATAAATAAGTAACGTATTTATAACATTGGAATGTAATGGAAAATGTAGCCATATTTTGTTTTTGTATTTTAGTAAAAAAGTTGACGAAGTAGTTTTTTTTAAATATGATTTTCATATTTACACTAAGCCATTATCTTTTTTTATAAGTATGCGTTGAGCCCGTATAGTTGCGCATGCGTCACGCTCGTGTATGTAGTGGTGCGCGAGGTACTCACTGAGGCGTATGTAGAGACACATCCACAGGCGGTCCAGCGGCGGCAGGTCGGGCTGCGCGTCGGGCGCGGCCGCCGCCTCGCTGCTCAGGGCGGCGGACAGCTTGTCGCGGTTGTGGTACAGGTAGTCGGATATGTTCCACTGGTCACAGAACGACAATATTAGGATCTAGTTGATTTCAATTTATTTTTATAGACTAATTGTATAGGCAAATCTATCTACATGTCAATCAATGTAATCTCTTATTTAATTTGACACACTGATATATAAAAAACCCAAGATACACACTCAGCGTCTCAAAAACGTCCGCATAAAATGAGCGCACAATTCAAGATTGTGCGCCCATTTAAAATAGTCTCGCTTCGCCAGCGTCACTGCACGCTCGTTAAAAATGCCGAAGTGTTTGTTGAGAAATTGTAAAAAGATTACGTCAAGAATGTTAAAAACGTATGGGATATCGTATTATCGATAAGAAAAAGTGTTTATTGATTTGTTTTTGTTGTTTTTATGACTTAATATAGACCACAATATGTGATTTTGATTAATTTATCTCAAAACTTCACTCATCGGTCTAAGTGTAATAGGGCAAATTTCAATGACCGCATTGTTAGTGTACGAACTATGCATAACAGCCTCCTTTTAAAGCCTTTTAAGCCTCCGTTTAAATTTTTAATTAATAATTTTGAACTTTTTTGTGTTAAAGTTTTTGTTAAAATATTTATACATTATATATTATAATATAGTTTTTAATTTAGAAATAAAAAAAATTAATCTTATAAAAGCTTTTATAGAAAAGTTTATACACGTTCGTTTACATTATATCGCATAGAGAACAACAGAAAACTTAAAATCGAATTCAAAAAGACAACTCTACAATAAAGTAAATTTATTCCAAGTAAGTTAATGTGTTTCCTGCTATTGCCATGACAGTTTAATAAATTTATTATATTTTTAAAGTTTTAAGAGTGATCCATAGTAGATACACCCTGAAACTTGAAAAATTCGAGTTTCCCGAGCTGGTAGCTCGCTACCCAATATAATATAACACCCTAAACTAAACAGGTACCTACGTAGTTTTGATAAAATGTTCTACTAATACTTTTTGAAACAAAAAAAAATATTACCAGTAAATATTTGTTTCAATTATTTATACACATGTCTTACCCAAAACATACTTACACTGAGATAAAAGTATAAATACGTGTTTAGAACACAATTTAACAAACTCTTAAAAACTAATTCAATGTCGTATAAAAATAAACAGTATAAATAATATTCGTCTCCACTCCATGCCTTGTCCTATCGGATAATTTCGGTTGTAAAATTTTATTGCTTTTTATACACCGCTTTGTAAAAACAATTTTAGGCAATCCGCGTATGGTTGAATTTGCAAAAAAATTGTCTATTGTATAACTATAACGACTTATATATAAATGCCGAGTGTTTAGTGACAGTTTCGAGTGTTACTTTTGTTCGTGACTGTGTATCTAGGGTTTTTTTTATAAATATCAATGATTTGACATAAGCAACTGTTGAGTTTCTTCACTTTTTAGCTTTACAATTAATTTAAACATGACCATTCGAAAGTATATATTATATAATTGAATCCCTGGCCTAGAAATTTCAGTACCGTATATTTTTTTGCAAATATAGCTTAACTGATTCTGTTATATTAAGTGTGATCACTCCATTTTCATCGTTTATATACGTATAGCAAAGTAGATATTAATGGTCGTGGCTTGCACCAACCATCAAGCCCACAGCAGTGAGACTAATATTCAATTCTTTGGTCTGGCGGGCGAAGGCGGCGGCGGCGGCGAGCACCCGGCGCAGGCAGCGCGGCCCCGCACAGCCCAGCAGGTCGCCGGCCACCAGCTGCGCGCATTGGAACGCCGAACGTACCAGCTGCTCACTGTCGACCGATGATGTTTAACATTTGCGTAAAACATTTCTGATGTGCGCTAAGCGACTCGGTATTTGAAAGGAACGTCGGTCACCTGTGGTGGTCGCTGATGGCGGAGATGATCTCCATCATGAGCGGCCAGGCGGCGCCCAGCTGGTCCCCGCGCGAGTGCAGCAGGCGCGCGGCGCACTCCAGCTGCCGCGCGCGCACGTCGCAGTGCCGCACGGCGCACAGCTCCGCCAGCGGCTCCAGCACCAGCCGCTCGCGCGCCTGCCACGCCGTACGGAGAATATATTTTGTATGCACACATTGCAATTCCAAATGTTTCGATATCATTGATATCACTTCATATCCAAATCAATAAAGAAGTAAAAGAACGAATTGAAATAACTCGTTATTATTATAGAACTTCATCGTATTCACCTCGGTGACAAGACCGGGGTTATTGTGGTGGTACTGGAAAGCGGCCTGCACGAGGTACGTGATAGCTTCCACGCCCCACTCCCGCATCCTGATGTGGGGGTGCTGGCACACCTGTAGGCGATCCGTGACAAATAGATTAAACTAAAACATATAGTCACAATCATTTTAGAAATTAGTTTAATTTTTATACAAATATTTTATTGTATTATTTGTACCTGACACTGGCAAGTGGGCTACCTGATGTTAAGTGGTCACACTGCCCATACATAGATAGACATTGACATTGTAAGAAATATTAACTATCACACACATCGCTAACGCGCCACCAACATCGGGAACTAAGATTTTATGTCCCTTGTAAATGTAGTTACACTGAATCACTCACCCTTCAAACCGGAACAAAACAATACTGCATTGCGATTTGGTAGTAGAATATATGATGTGTGGGTGGTACCTACAAGATGTGCAAGGGCACAAAGCCCCACCACCAAGTGCAAACTTTGCTCCAAGTACTTACTTCAAGGAGATGATTCGTGATCGGCCTCCACATTATCTCTATCCTGTGCATGTTCGCCAAGCCCGTCTCGAGGAGTTTAGCGACCGCGAATAAAGATGGCTCCTGTGTATTCATTAAATAATATCAATTACATAAAATATTTATTAGCTTTTTAGTAAACTACAAACTATTGCTGACTTCCTATGTAAATTAAAAACTAATTATCCCATCTTTTTTTGAACTAAATAGTTAAAATGTAATAACGGAAAAGTATAGAGAGTTTAGCGATTGCATAGTCATGATGATATTACTTACTCTATTCGAATACGCGAGCTCCATGGCCTCGTTGGAGAGCTTACAGAGCGCATCTATTAGGTGATGAAGAGCTACATCGTCCAAGTTCTTGGAAGCTTCGAAAACTCTTGACAACATAGCCGATAATGCTGAAATAAATAGCGATACGTATAATAAATAGACATATTTATATATATTTACTTACTTTCACATGCTCATTCTAGAAGCATATATGTCACCAAATAAATACATAATATATGTATTAATACATTGTGCAACCTTGTCTTTCATTATATATTTGAGCGTGGCATTCCTAAGCATGTTTATATATATGTAAATGCAAGACGTGCTTTATAACTCGGTTTTTGTATATTTTTCGATATTATTGAATAATTGTATAGTTATTGATACTGTATGATAAAAAAAATTAAGTCATTTTTATAAATTAAAATCTGTTTTTTTTTGGATAGCAGAAAACCGTCACAAAGCGGTCTTATAAAAACAGCCATCTTATATCGTGTCGTTCTATATTTGAAAATGCCGGCACGCTGGGCAGAAACCACGCCATCTTGTTTCCATAGACAACACTCAATGACAATAATCGACACTGTAACGCCGCTAAATGAAGGAACCGCTATCCTTGAAAACTTGATAAAAACGTTTATAATATTAAGCGTTTATATTATTATAAGGTAGTAAATAAAATAGTCCCTTGTGTTATTTACTATTTAAAGAGTTAATTTCAACTTAAAATCAATCATACAATACCAAAACTAAAATACAATTATATGTCTATGCGATGCAATCGAAAATAACGGTGCATGTTAAATAATATAAAAAACACGGCCAGCAAGCTCCATCCCAGAGCGCGAAGACGGACAAAAGCGAACCCCTAGCGACATGTAATAAGTTCGATAATACCGTTGTATTATCGAACTTATTACAACCACGTAACGTCGATTGTACAACGACGTTATTCCATTCCCATGTGTGTCTATTTGGAATCACATTGAATGTATTGTTCGAAGCACACATGCAAACAAATGTATCTTCGTTCAAAATCTTATAAAGAATGAATGCATCCATAGAAGACAGGTATATGTTATCTGTAATTAGTTTTTTTTGTGTATTTGTTTTTTCTTTCACGACTTTTGGCATTGTTAATATGATATTAGTAATGTATGTGTGTATTAAATTCTGAAATAAACTAAAAAATCTCTTCGTGAAACTCTGGACTGTTGTTTTGTTTAATGCAATTTAACTGACAGCTTCTGTCAACTGTCAATTTATTTAAAAATATTGATATATATTTATAAATATATGAGCTCAGCTGTCCAAAGCGATCAATGACAATTAAATAACGTTTCTTTTTGTTTATACATGTTAATGATATATTAAAATTAGTTGAAAGATTGGAATGGTGTTTTAATTTAAAAAAACGTCTATGATAAAGCATCATTATTGCACATTAAGCCCTTTGAGAAATATGTATTATATAAAGATAAAAACATAAGCTTTAAATTAAATACATAAAACAAGTAATATAAATAATATACATCATTAAGGCTGCTGAGAAATTCAATGTGCGGTACGACGTAACGGAAACGGTGAAACATTCCAAATAGACACAGAGTTTATAAAACTTTATATACCACTCATGACTCCGAGAGACTCGGCCACGGGAACTTGCTGACCTGAAAATAATTTCATTACAACACATCTCGAGATATTCATAAACTTCTCACGCAGTAACACAACACTTCTATAATATATACTAGTATATACTAGTATTATTGTGCTGTCAGCGCATCGCCTTTTTAGTTGTAATTATATCCATATTTGGCAAGATGACGACATCAAAACAAATTTCTTATTAGATTATTATAATGTAATTGATCAGTCAGTACTGGGTACTCAAATAATTGTGACGTGTCTTAAATAAAAATATATTATTTCTTCGGTCTGAGAGTATTGGCTAGCCTCGTACCTGAATCCGTCTCTGAATAATATACGCCTCAGTATCTCAAGATTAGCCTACACGCTAAATTATAAATGAGAAAGTAACTATATGTCTGTCACGTTTTCGCGATTAAGCCACTGAACCGATTTTGATGAAATTTGGTATGAATCAAGCTTGAGCCCTAAGGGAAGAAATACGTTTTTTTTGGATATCTAACACTTGACCCAATAACACGCGGACGAAAACTAATTGAACATAAATTGTCGTTTGCAAAAGGGATACAAAATATTAGGCTTCTCAAGATGAATTCATTCACAATATGAAATCTATAATAAAGATTCAATGGCGAACCGTTAATTTCTCCCTACTAGGTAAGAACCCCCTACCATGTTAGGACTTTTTTTTATTTCACCATTACTAGATTGATTTCTTCTTGTTTTTAAAGAGGATACATGCGTGAGAAAAATGTGAATTATATGATTTAGTTATTTTTGTGATTCGATGATGATGATGACAAAGAAATATATTCTTACATTCTATATTTCTATATTTATATAAATAAAATTATTGCTATGTTCTGTTAATGTCATATGGAATTATTAAAAAGCGATTTTATGGAATGACTTTTTATTATAATAAATTATTAATAATAATAATAATTGAAGGATTGAATTAGGTTTAAATATTCGTTTACCAGGTAAGTCCGCCATGACAGCCGACGTGCTCATAACAGCGTTCGCGTCCGCACTCGCCCGGCTCGCCTTCATACTGCCACCGGTCGACGGCTTCAGACCCAGTATCCAGACCTAGAGGGGAAAATGTGATTAACTTTCAAGCATCGGTGATTCACACTTGAGTGCAGTTCTACAGAATATGTAGATATTAGACGAAGGTTGCGGTTTTAAATCTAGACAAACTCCATTAAGTTTTTCATAATAATGAATTTATTTAACAAATCTTTATGTTTTATAACTTTGCCCGATGTGAGTAGATTAACTAGTAAATCGAAATTTTAATTCTTGTTTCTCGATAGAATCTATATTTCGAGTCGGTAGGAGCATTATATTCAATCGAGTCCTGTAACATCACGATTCAAAAGCGATTAACAGGAGTCCACTATAATATGTAAAGTCGGAGGAGGTCGCCCGCACCAGGTGCTGCAGCGTGGTGAGCACGGGCAGCCACGCGTGCTGCAGCGCGTCCCCGTCGCGCCGCGCCGCCGCCAGCAGCGCGCGCATGGCCGTCACGTGGCGCGACGTCACCATCACGAACGACTGCTGCTGGCCTACGGGGAGGGCGAGCCGAGAGGGTAACATTGTAGTTTATACTATTACCGGACAATTGGTACGATGGTGTGATAAGGGTGGGGTGACCACTTCATTAAGTAATATATTAGTGTTTCCATCAGGAAACTACTGATACTAATAGTGAGCTTGCGAGAGTATACTTCGATATAATATATATTTATGACAAATAAGAATTTAAATGTGAAAATAAAAAAACAACGACGGCTACTAATCGTACACAAAAATCATCGCATGTTTGTATTTATTTTGGATCGTGTAATAATATAGTTCGTAGCAGTCGATGAATAAACGTATCGATACGAAGGCAGGTGTGCGTCGCTAGCGTAGTACGTGTGCAGGAGGCCGACCGGTGGGCTGCGCGCAGGGCAGCGGCGTGCCGACCCACACGACGTGGTGGCGCAGGTCGGCGCCGGGCGCGGGCGCGGCGCGCGCGGCGGGCCACGGACACGCCAGCGCCGCCAGCGCGCCCAGCACGGGCACGCAGTACTGCGCCGGCAGCGCGCAGCGGCACAGCGCGCCGATGCACGCGTCGCGCGCGTTCGTCACCCCCACCTGCGGGCGCGCCATGTAGTGACGACAGGCGGACGACGACATAGAAACGATACATGCCTTATTATAATCTTGTTAGCATAATTGATATTGAGGGTTTTCTTACCTTCCCGCTGACCCTTGCCAATGTCTGTATGGCTCGTAAAATGTTTTCCAGCTCGCCGATGCTGGCCTCCGCTAACACTGAGAGACCCCATACTAAGCCGCACCACGAAGATTTTATTAGCTGAGAACGAGATAAATAAAGTATAAATAAACTCTCACTATATTGGTCCTGTGAAAATATTAACCATCCCTTGAAAAGCACCACCGACCGCGGGATAGTTACACTGGCTCACTCACTGTTAATTATTTTAAATTTTAGTCTTTAAATTAATTAGTTTGAATGTATTTTTTTTTCTTATAATACATCAAATTTATAACCCTGTGTTTACCTTGGGATGCCTGATGTTCGTACTAATAGAAACATGAATATAAAATAGTATCTGAAACTTTAATGACTAAGTATCAAATATATTGTAAAATATTATTTTTTGTTAAAAAAAAACAAGTTAAAACAGAAATGTGATTGATAATCAAATATTCACACAGACATAAGTCACCAACCTGCAACTTCAACTGTATCTCCTTATCGTCTGCATCTGGATCTATTTTCTCAACAACATTAGAATTCTGATCTGCTTCCCCGTGTCCATTGTTTGTTATTTCCTTACCATTGTCTAATTTTGTCTCTGGTTCTGTAAAAATAATACATAAATGTAATAAGACAGGAAATGTCCCACGACTGGGCAAAAGCTTCTCTTATTAAAAAAAAGATTTCAAGGCCATATGTCATAATTTATCATAATTCATCTAATACGTGCAGGTTTCCTTACGGGTTTTCATTTACTGGTGGTAGGGCTTTGTGCAAGCTCGTTTGGGTAGGTACCACCCACTACCACTCAGATATTCTACCGCAAAATAGCAGTACTTGGTATTGTTGTGTTCCGGTTTAAAGGGTGAGTGAGCCAGTGTAATTAATTACAGGCACAAGGGACATAAAATCTTAGGTCTCAAGGTTGATGGCGCATTGGCTATGTAAGCGATAGTTGACATTTCTTACAATGCTAATGACTAAGGGCGTTGGTGACCACTTACCATCAGGTGGCCCATATGCACGTCCGCCTTCCTATTCTATATAAAAAAATATATATCAGCACGAGTTGAATTATAAATACAAATAAAAGTACATAAAGTACTCAGTGCAGCCAATGATAGAAACTGCAATCATTGTTAAAGATTCCTGTGTTCTAGCTATTGAGGTATATCAGCTTATGTATTTATTTTTATGAAATAGGTAGGTGGACGTGCAATGTGCTATCTGATGGTAACTGATGGTAATCAATAAACATTGTCACTGTGAGAAAAATTAACAATTCCTTAAATTGCCCACGCACCACCAACCTTGGGAACTAAGACTCTTGTGCCTGAAATTACCCTCCAAACCGGAATACAATAATACTAAATGTTCCTGTTTGTACGAATGTCAGTATCGACTCGGATTATCTATCAGAAACAATAAACATTATCAAAATGATGACATCATTTAAACACTCACCTTTATGGTTATTAGTTGTTTTATTGGAATTTATTTCTTTATCTTCGCCGTCGTTTTGTGAATCATCGTAGAGCTCTTGTAATCTGTAATGCGATAGTGTTTGTTAATAACTTGCTATTTATTTATCACATTGAAAATCTTTACTAATATAATATTCGTTTTAATTACGATATTTGTCATTGAAAAAAAGTTTAAAATAACTGTTTCGATAGTTTAAATTATTTAGCTATTGAAAAAACTTCTAAGCTTAGGAGTTCGTTGCTGTCACAGACTAGACGCTTTTTTCGCACTTAATCAAAAACGTATGTCGTGTCTACATCAAGAGAAATGTAATCATTTGTATATTTCGATTGTCATTTTGTTTTGTAGACATACGAACGTAAAATAAATAAAATAAAAATGCGAAACTAACTATGTCTGTTTGTCACGCTTTCACGGCTAAGCCACTGAACCGATGTTGATGAAATTTGGTATGAACCAAACTTGGACCCCAAGAAAGGACATGGGCTACTTTTTATATCATAATAATATCCTGGGACATTTTTCACACACGGTCATCTGATCCCAAATTAAGCTTGTACAAAGCTTGTGCTATGGAAACCAGACAACTGATATACTACATATACTACTTTTCTTTTTGTAAATACATACTTATATAGATAATTACACCCAGACTCAGGACAAACAGAGATGTTCATGCACACAAATGTCAGTCCTGGGTGGGAATCGAACCCACAACCTTCGGCGTGAAAGGCAAGTGTTCTACCAACCACGCCAACCGGCTCGTCATATACCCGAGGCGAACAAACACCTGAGAAAATGCGGAAACTAGTTGAAAATAATTTGAAAAATATACATACTGCTGCGTTTCTTTCGCTAGTTCTTCAAATCAGAATATAATACTTTTCGAACCGTTTCGCAACCGTTTCCGTAACGCTTCTACGTTGAATAAATAAATTTAAGTTTGAGGAATCGCTTAAAATTCTTTAAATGTTTAGTGAAACTGTCTGTATCTATATATCTTATATTATATAAAATAAATAGTGTAAAAGATTCGCAAATAATAATTCACGTGGACGTAGGTGAAGTCATCATTTAGACTATTGTTTATATTTATAAGCCGTGATGACCCAGTGATAAGAACGCGTGAATCTTAACCGATGATCGTGGCTTCAAGCCCGGGCAAGCACCACTGAATTTTCATGTGCATAATTTGTGATTATAATTCATCTCGTGCTTGACGGTGAAGGAAAACATAGCGAGGAAACCTGCATGTGTCTAATTTCACCGAAATTCTGCTACATGTGTATTCCACCAACCCGCATTGGAGCAGCGTGGTGGAATCAGCTCCAAAACCTTCTCCTTAAATAGGAGAGGAAGCCTTAGCCCAGCAGTGGGACATTTACAGGCTGTTATTGGTTATATATTTTAAAGTAATTAATATTAAATAAATAATGCAACAGTTATACAGTTGAAAATCACAGAAAACACATAAGATAATTGTCTATATATCTATCTATGATAAGAAATAGTCCCACTCATTGTTAATAATGTAATTTTACCTGAAGTACTCTTCTCCCTCCAAGGTTATGGCGATCGAGCGTATAACCTCGACGAGGCAAGCGTACGCAACTGATATGCCGTACCCATCCTGTATCGTAGGCGCCTCTGTACGATCCAGCATCTCTATACTGAATTGTAAATATATTATTAAACAAAGCGTTTTTTCATAATTATAATTATGAGACTCCATTGAAGTATCAGAAATCTTACTTACTATACTGCCTTAGCGGTGCCAGGCTCAAAGGTGACGCATAGCGGTAGCCACACTCCTTTCCAATAGAAACCGGCTTGTTGGGGGATGCTTGACGATCCTATAACAACAAAAAACACATGAGTATATATGTATATGTGTATTGGGTTAGTGGCTTGGTGAAAGGCTGCAGACCCGGAGGTGCTGGGTTCAATTCCCAGGTCGGGCCAATAAAAAGTTATTGGGTTTTTCTGTCAGAAAATTCTCAGTAGCAGCCCGGAGTCTGGAAGTTGGAAGTGTGTTCACTTCCGTGCCTCGGAAAGCTAGTAAAGCCGTTGTTCCTGCGCCTGAACTCTATCCGGTAGTGTCGGATTGCCGTTCCATCGGATTATGAGAGTTAGGGAATAGAGAGTGCACCTGTGTATGCGCACACACTTGTGCACTATAATATCTCCTGCGCAGTTGGCTAATCTCTCTTGAGATAGGCCGCCGTGGCCGAAATCGGTCTGGAGGACGTCAATAGTATATATAAAAAAAAACTTTAATGTAGTCTTGTCACAGAAGATTAGTAATTAAAATTTAGAATAACAATTTAAACATAAGTCATGTTCGAACATTATCATTAAAAAAGGTAGAACTGTAATTTTTAAATTGAACACAAACTCATTTTATATTACGTTACAAAAAGAAAATCAGTCCGTTATTAAATCTGTAAGGCCGCGGTAGTTAATAAAAATGAACAATAAGATAAGATTTTGTATTTTTTGTGTGCTAACATCAAGCTTCTTATCAATATCATTGGACGGTATTGTTTTATAAGTGTCATTTAATTTAGCAGAATTTAAATTCAAAGCTTAATGTATATAAATAAATAAAACTTAAGTGCATGTACTAAAATTCAAAACATAATTATTATGTATATTTATTTATCTGTCAGTCCGTTTGTCAATAAGCCGAGATGGCCCAGTGGTAAGAGCGCGTGAATCTTAACCGATGATCATGGGTTCAAACCCGGGCAAGCACCACTGAATTTTCATGTGTTTAATTTTGTTGTTTATAATTCATCTCGTGCGTGACTTAAGAAAAACACCGTGAGGAAACCTACATGTGTCTAATTTCACTGAAATTCTGCTACATGTGTATTCCACCAACCCGCATTGGAGCAGCGTGGAGGAATAAGCTCCAAAACCATCTCCTCAAAAAGGGAGAGAAGGCCTTAGCCCATTAGTGGAACGTTCACAGGCTGTTGCTGTTACTATCCGTCTGATTATTTGTCTGGATGTAATCTTTGTATCGTAAAAGCTAATTTTTTCTTTCTACAGCTCAATCATTAGTTACTAGAAAATCCAGGCAGCACAATTCGATTCGATGTACGAGGCGGTATACGCCCGGAATGTGCATCGAACCTGTAATATCAGTGTGGACTTTCGTATTTCAACTACAAAACTGCACGTAGGTTTAAAAAACATTGTTTTAGTTCGAATGTTCCTTAAATAAAAAATCTTATATTAATATGTTTAAGTTCATTTTTAGCTAGGTATCGATCGCGGCTTCACCCGCGTTTTAGGTGGAGAGGAGCGGGTACTAGGTGAAGAAAGTAGCCTATTACCATCCTAGGGGTTCAAGCTTCATAATAAATTTTATCAAAATCGGTTCAGTAGTTTACCCTTGAAAACGCAATAAAGACAAACAGTTATTGTCACATTTATAATACCCGTATAGTCTATTATTAAGAACTTCTTTCAGCGAGCGTTACGGATGCCCTGCGGAATGGCGGTCAAACCGTTTCATCAGCTACGAGCGGTGTGTGAGGCGTTGCAAGCCACTCGTGAACCTTTATACAGAGATCTTGGCTTATGATACGCAAAATTTATCCGCATATTTGCGATCTAAAACCTGGGGTGAGTACTTTTGTATACATTTTTATTTATAAATTATTAATATCACACTTAACATTATTTGAATGTAATGGCATATTTTCTAGAAAAGAATGATTGAATATATAAAAAAAAAATGGAGATACTTTTGTTGGCTCCATCAGAGTTATATCAACTCGATAATCGGTTATCGAAAATGATGTTTTTAAAGACTGTCTTAACTAGTTTAACGAAATTATCCAATACAAATTAAAAAAAAAAAACATATCTTAATAGAAATTTTTAACAAAATGGTTAGAGCCACTTCCGCGATACATTAAATAAATTAAAATATTTTGAAAATTAAACCCCTATGGTGGTAATAAAGGGGATGAAATTTTGTATGAAAAGCCTTCATGAAAAAAGAGCTATGCAAATTGGTACAGCAAAGTGCTAGTTTTATAAAATATATAATAATGAGATAGAGAATACTAAAACATAAATGCATTATCCTATTACAATCCTAACTTCATATTGAAAAAAATAACAAAACTTTATATACTCTTTTTTTTATAGAATAGGAAGGCGGACGAGCATATGGGCCACCTGATGGTAAGTGGTCACCAACGCCCTTAGACATTGGCATTGTAAGAAATGTCAACCATCGCTTACATAGCCAATGCGCCACCAACCTTGGGAACTAAGATTTTATGTCCCTTGTGCCTGTAATTACACTGGCTCACTCACCCTTCAAACCGGAACACAACAATATCAAGTACTGCTGTTTTGCGGTAGAATATATGATGAGTGGGTGGTACCTACCCAGAAGAGCTTGCACAAAGCTCTACCACCAGTAAAATATACCTCATATCCTATGAGTTATTACTTACACCGTTGGTTGCCTGGAAGAGATCGCTATGTAACGTTAAGGTCGCCAAAATTGTATACTACTTTTATTTAGCCTGTATCCATCTTTTGTATTTTTTTTCTCTTTGTGGTGTACAATAAAAGTAGAACGTAAAGTATCATACATCATGTGAATACGATAATGCGTTTGTTACGTACGTTTATATTAGAATTAAAATATTGTTTTGTATTATTCCGTACAAATAAAATTACTTTCATAATTACGTAAAACTTGTAGCAAATTGATCTGGTCAAAGTCGAATTCACCTCATGACGTACCTACTAATTAATCCGAGATGGCCCAGCGCTAAGAACGCTTGAATCTTAACCGATGATCGTGGGTTAAAATCCGGGCAAGCACCACTAAATTTTCATGTGCTTAATTTGTGGTTATAATTCATCTCGTGCTTGACGGTGAAGGAAAACATCGTGAGGAAACCTGCATGTGTCTAATTTCACTGAAATTCTGCCACATGTGTATTTCACCAACCCGCATTGGAGCAGCGTGGTGGAATAAGCTCGAAACCTTCTCCTCAAAAAGGGAGAGGAGGCCTTAGCCCAGCAGTGGGACATTCACAGGCTGTTACTGTTTTTACTGTTACTGTAGCAAATTCAGGGAGACGAGATATAGACATGGACGATGACCCCGAATCCGATGAAGATATATTAAAACGGGACAGTGTAGAGGGCCCAGCGCCTGATCCTCTGGATGACGACTTGGACTACAGGTACCGAGAGTTGGCGCCCGACATAGATGACGTTGATTCGGAGATCACACAATTTGATATGATGGGCCATTTGTATTTACGTAATTAACTTGCAATAAAAATATTTAAATATTATTTTTCATATAGAAACGGGTGTTTTTATTTTTATCTTGTGACATGCAGTCAAATCGGCTTGAGGAAATTTTTGCGTTTGTAAAAATACTTTGATTTTTTATAAGTAGTTACTTAATATTTATGTTTATGTACATATTATTTATTTATATGTATATGTATGTATATTTAGCTATAGTACTTTATATATATATATATATATATATATATATATATATATATATAATCTTTATATTTATTTAAAAAAATAAAAATTGAGATGATTAGTACACCTCCTTACCGCTTTATTTATTTATTTCAAGTCCTTCACCCAAAGGTTGTCTGGAAGAGATCGCTCTTTTAGCGATAAGACCGCCTTTTGTACGAAATAGTTTTCGTTTTTTTTTTGTGTTTGTGTCTAAAATGTACCTCTTTTGGTGTACAATAAAGGATATTCTATTCAATTCTAATATTAAACATATTAAAAGCAATTTTTAATTTGATTTTCTTTAACTCCAGACATTCCTTAGTAATATATAATCCTCATCCTCGCTTTCATTTAATAATAAATCGATACTTATGATAATGATTTCACAAACAAATCATTATTTTTTATAATATTATTATATTATAAAGATGATTAGACATTAGAAATATTAGACAAACAGTTCTTGAATAATATATCTATATTTATTGTATCAAAAGCCGAGATGACCCTGTGGTAAGAACGCGCGAATCTTAACCGATGATCGTGGGTTCAAACCCGGGTAAGCACCACTGAATTTTCATGTGCTTAATTTGTGATTATAATTCATCTCGTGCTTTACGGTGAAGGAAAACATCGTGAGGAAACCTGCATGTGTCTAATTTCACTGAAATTCTGCCACATGTGAATTCTACCAACCCGCATTGGAGCAGCGTGGTGGAATAAGCTCCAAACCTTCTCCTCAAAAAGAGGAGAGGAGGCCTTTAGCCCACCAGTGGGACATTCACAGGCTGTTACAATTACAAAAACAATATTGTATCATAACTATACACTATTTCACTTAATTCGTTCACTTTAATTTGACTTCCAAAGTTCCGTTGATAATTTCGATGACATTCAAAAGGACATTTTCCCACGAATCCATAATGAATACCATAGACAATTTTCGACCAATGATATTATGTCAATTCAAGTTCAAGGTTGTCTATTTATCTTAACTCCTGCCGTTGGAATCGACTTGTATCATAACACAGCTTTATTACGTAGTGCTTCCTTTTGCCATGTAGAGTTGTTAACATGTAGAGCGGTCGATTTCAATATTTTTTAGCATTAAAAGTTTTAATAAAATTTTGCTGTCATTAGAAGTTTAGCAGAAGTATTTATATATAATAAACATAAAAGTCTTAACACCAACCAACGATCTGAGTAGGCGAGATGGAAATACAATTATCCGAGTAGGAATTACGTATAACAGGACCATTTCAGCTCTTTGAGTACATTGTTTTTGTACTAAAAATAATTGTGTAATCTTCAATGGTTCAAGGTCCACCTAGAGATGTTAAAGTCGCAAATTCAGACCCTTGGGCTATTGTTGTCCCCACCCATAATAAAGGCTTAATTGGAGGGAAATAAGAATATTCCTTAATAGATAAGACTTACCAGCTGGTGTATTGACTTGCGAGGCCACGAAGAGGCTCTGCACGTAGGCGCCAAGCGCGTTCACGATGTCTTGGAATATGTTCGTGGCGTGAGGCTTCATGTCGTAACACTCGCAGAATGCTTTGAGCAAATCTGAAAACAAATATTTTATTTTATTTCTATGGTTCCTTCTTCCTACACTCTTCAAATTCAAGGGCAAGTGTAAATTTAAATGATAAAAATTTTTACTACTTTTGATTTATTCCATTGAATTCACCCAACTACAACAACCTATCTGGATGCCAAATTTGAACTTTCTAGGTCATCTGGAACTGGGTTAGAGTTTTGATCTAGAGGTCAGTCAGTGATAAAAATGACGATATTTCTATGTTAATATCTAAATAACCGTTTAAGGTGTGTTTATGAAATTTGGAGTACATATGTATATCGTAAGCCTCAATATATGAGCCAAATTTGACATGTTTATGTGAAATAGTTTTTGATTTATGAGAGGGTCAAACGTGGCTCCAAATGGTTCGTGTAATATTACACTCGGTGCTGCTCGCCAGTTCTGTTGGCTTGAACTTGGCTTGACACGATACCGCGTGTCTACATTAAAGTTATTCATTGATTATATATTTGATTACATATATTGATACATTGATTTGCATTCAAATAATGGTTTTAATTATAATTTATAGCACATAAAAGAACGCACCTGGATGTACAGTGATCCGATGCAGCACTTCAAGCGCTAGAGCGCGTTGCCACAGCGGTTTGTCCGGATCGAGGAACTTGATTGTCAACGACATGAAAATCTCACATTCCGTCACCTGCGTCATATATTTAGTACATTTAGTTGTTATGTAGCAACGCATGTTAAAATTGATGATTATGTTCACTCACAAGGAAGTGTTTATATAACGTGACATGCGATCAATGCCTTCTACATATTGGTAATATCTTAACCTTATATTGATCTTTTTTTTTATAAAATATGTAGCTAGATGTAGGTGGATGGCCTAGTGGTAAGGACGCGTGAATTTTACGCGATGATCATAGGTTCAAACCCGGGCAAGCACCACTGAATTTTCATGTGCTTAATTTGTGATTATAATTCATCTCGTGTTTGATGGCGAAGGAAAACATCGTGAGGAAACCTGCATGTGTCTACTTTCACTGAAATTAGCTCAGCCCAGCAGTGGGACATTCACAGGCCGTTACAGTACGGTACAGTACAGATGGGCAGATAGGCCTCGTGATGGTAAGTAGTCACCACCGCCAATAGAATGGTGCCGTTAGAAATATTAACTACTCCTTACACACCAATGTACCACCAACCTATAAGACTAAAATGTTATGCTCCTGCTGCCTGTTACTACACTAGCACACTCACTTTGTTGGCTGCAATACTTAAAAAATTTAGGTACAGAATATACGAGTGCTAAACATATTTTGACACAGCGAGTCGGCGCTATCGAAAGCACGCGGCGCACTGACCAGCACGTCGTGGTACTTGTGCACGATGACGGACACGAGGCGCAGCAGGCGCATGGTGACGGGGAAGTGCGGCCGCTCGGGCGCGCCCGCCGCGCCGCCCGCGCCCGCCGCGCCCGCCGCGCCCGGGATGTGCGGCGACGGGAACGCCGCCCTGCGACCGCGGGATGCAGTTTTTAGATGTGTGGTAAATACAGTGCAACCTTAATATAACGCCTTCCTCGATTTAACAAATTCTTCGTAATCCCCTCGAATTGTCCATAAGAGTCGATGTAAAATATCCCTTTACATTACGAACAACCTCTTTATAAGGAATTTTCAACTATCAAGAAAAAGTATAAATACTTCTAATTAACGAATTTTGTCAACCTAAAACCTTTATATAAAGTTCCCACCGATGTATGTCTCTTAATCTCATAGTATGTGATTCATGTCGCGACAGGATTCGACGCGCTTTTGTTCGTAAAACAATCATTGTTGTTTAATGGAAAGTAATGTAAACACTTCTGCTCGTCATTTATTAGAAGAAGTTGTTCGCTATAACAAGATAAGTACGTAATGTTGAAGTGAATAAAACTATTTTTTTTACCTCTTTATAACGAATTTTAACCTAACCTAACCTCAACGTAACAAACCTCAGTTCAACGAATTCCTTGATATAACGAATATTTAATTGTTCCCTTCCGATTTGTTATATCGAGGTCGCACTGTATTGAGCCAGTTAATAAAAAATTTACATTTCGTCTCGCACTCGCCAGTCAAGGACATCATCAAACGTCGTGAGGAAACCTCAAGTGTCGGATGAAACTACTCGAATATCACTCTAGAGCCAGTGTAGTGGTAAGCCCTAAACTTTTTCCTTAAAAGATTTCCTGTAAACTTCACACCTTTGCCGCACCCAGTAATATATTCATAATCCATTACTATACCTACTATAACCTATTCCAAAGACAAAATGAGTAAACCCAAATAAACAACTTTCGCACCGTTATCAATTGACGCGATCTTGAATAATCTACGACATTCACTATGGATTCGCAAAAAATGGCGTTTTCAATGTCCGCGAAGTTGTAATCGGAACTTCGAAAGTTAAATTAATGTGGTTATAAGTAGTCAAGTGGAACAGTGTCGTATTATAAATAAAGGTAAATTAATCAAGAACTGTTTATAGTGCGTAATACTGCTGAACAATTTGACGATCGCATGCAATTTGTAAATTTACTGTTTGTTTACGAAGTAGGGGTAAAGACCCCTACTTCGATTGGAATAGGGTATATATTATTATATGTATAACGATACGACGACGTGTTTGCACGTTAGACGAGAACAAAAAACTTCAAGCTTTTGATAAAAAACCAATCGACATAAATCGTATCATACTTACTAATTTACTTACCTATATTTAACATTGGGTGAAAACAGCCTTATAATCAGTGCGCACACGTGTTCCTTCAATAGAAACCGGAACTCTGAGATCTGCAAAAACATATCAATATATATTAATCATAGTCATTCAAATAGACGGTTAGAAATACTGGTGGTAGGGCTTTGTGCAAGCTCGTCTGGGTAGGTACCACCCACTCATCAGATATTCTACCGCAAAACAGCAATACTTGATATTGTTGTGTTCCGGTTTGAAGGGTGAGTGAGCCAGTGTAATTACAGGCACAAGGGACATAAAATCTTAGTTCCCAAGGTTGGTGGCGCATTGGCTATAAGCGATGGTTGACATTTCTTACAGTGCAAATGTCTAAGGGCGTTTGGTGACCACTTACCATCAGGTGGCCCATATGCTCGTCCACCTTCCTATTCTATAAAAAAAAAAACTATAAAATAGAAAATTATACCTTGAAAAATACGTCCGAAAAATCCGTTAGAACAGTATCTAACAGCTCCAATCCAAACGTCTTTGGTACGTCCGATATACCGACAAGCCAATGCGCCGAGTCTCCATTTATCAGCTGAATAATATCCTGCAATGGAGATGCTAGTACATACAAGATTGTTTTGGAGTTTGTTATGCTATTGGTGGTTATGACTTTGATAGCGTCAATAGACGTAAGACAGGATGTTAGTAAGAACGGGATTAAATCAATTTTAAGCAGCCCCCAAAGACGCGAGGGTACCGCTTTAGTGGGTATTCTAGCACTTGGTCAGCGATTCCCGAACACCCTGCCCAGCTTCACGTGGGAGACAAATGCGCTCATCGAAAACAAAAAAGGATGATACACACTAACAAACATGTCGAATTGTGTCGAGAGTGCAGACTAATATGTTCATTGAGTATTGAAATAGATTTCCTTAATGATAATCAGATATACAAATAATTAAGTTATTGTATGACATTCATCCTGAATATATAAATTATTCATTTTTATATCCATATAAAAAGTCACGCGAATGAAGTTGATAACGACGTTTCAATTTAATTACTACATAACTACATATTATAAAACTTAGTCCCCCGCCGCGTCTGTTTGGACGCGATAAACTCGAAATCTACCGACCGGATTCTCATATGGTTTTCACAAATGTACGACGTGATTTACGAGAAAGGTTTAAGTGTATAATTCATTATGGTTTTGTGTAAACTGGTTGAAATAGACTTGCCGCTTAAACCGATAGATTTATATTTTTTATTTTGTTTTATTTAAAAACCACTTTATTAGATCAGAAACAAAATGTGAACGATAATAACTGCTATAGTGTAAAACTGTGATGCAGTTACTCCCGCCAACAAAGCGACGAATCTCTAGTTTGTAAAACATTTGAGTTGCACAAAAACAAAAATACACGATAGAATTAAAATTAAAAGATTACAAAATTACAATATTTTAAACAAATTTAACGAATGATAACATTTAAGATTTAGACAATACATTGTGTGATTAAAATTTCTCATATTACTGTTCGTGTATGTACTTAATTTATAAGTTACTTATATTAGTTACATATTTATTGTAAATAATAATAATATTAATCAAACAAATTTAATAAATAAGATAACAATAAAGGAAGTTAAGTAGCCAATTAGTTAATTTTATTTTACATTGAACAAAGTTCAGTTCATAATATGGATTGCGATACACACGTTTTATCTATACTCTTCTATTACCCGCGTAAAACTGGGACGGGTAGCTTGTTTAAAATTTAACACAAACAAATGACGATCGTTTCGATCGAATCATTACGAACTTACCTGTAATATTAGGTACGCATCCACTGCACACGGCTTAAGGTCCTTCGGCGCTTTATTGTTCGCTTGCATTCTGACATCAGCGGGATTTACTTTAAGGGTACCTGTTCAAACGAGACGGTGTATGGTATAGTAAGTAACTATAATCGATTTCAATGGCAAGAATTAAGATAAATAGACAAATTTGTCCTTTAATTGACTTGAAATCAGTTATCGAGATGTAAATAATCTGTGGTATTCATTATGGATTCGTGAAAAATTCCGTTTTGAATGCGACGAAGCTGTTATCGGAACTTTGACGGTAAAATTATAGTTGATACAAGCAGTTAATTCGAATAGTTATGGATTATTAGTAAATATATATTAATTAAGAACATTCTGTAGTGCAAAATATGTATATAGGTCGGCTAGACTTATTAGCAAATCGCATGGAATATATAGATGAATGGTTTTTGTACTCTTATTCCTACCATTGGAATATATTATATTAACAGTAACAGCCTGTTAATGTCCCACTGCTGGGCTAAGGCCTCCTCTCCCTTTTGAGGAGAAGGTGTGGAGCTTATTCCACCACGCTGCTCCAATGCGGGTTGTTAGAATACACAAGTGGTATAATTTCAATGAAATTAGACACAAGCAGGTTTCCTCACGATGTTTTCCTTCACTGTCAAGCACGAAATGAATTATAATCACAAATAAAGCACATAAATATTCAGTGGTGCTTGCCCGGGTATGAACCCACGATCATCGGTTAAGATTCACGCGTTTTAACCACTAGGCCATCTTGGCTTATTATACTATACAACTAAAAATAACATTAAACAAACAAATATAAGCATTGTTTACATCAACAAGTTTTTCTAAGATATATATTTTAAGCTAGAATAAGGAACTTATATTATATAATGGTCTGAATTACCATTAGCCTCTGCCAGCGCACGCTCAAACACGAGAGCCACTAGCTGCCGGACCGTGGCTGCGGCTGCGTGACTCGTACTCACGTCTCTGGTCTCACTGGGTGATACCATGCGTATACACATCACCATCGTCTGTATGGAAGGTGTAGGTGTAACATTCATTATGTTTTTATGTAAGCTGGCTGAGTATATTAGTAGGTAACAGATACGATATATTTTATACCCCAATCTAAATAAGTTCAGGTTTAAGAAGAATTAATTTCTCTAAAAATAACAAAAGCTAAAGTACAGAATCGAATGACAGCCACAGATTTCAGTATCATTGTTATAATGTCTGATCAACATGCATTTTTAATGTTTTTTTAAACCATTTTAATGATTTTAACATACATCGGTAAATTATTGTGTTACTTCAAGGTAAAGATTAACACAAAGATACCAATCTACTTCAAAATTACCTCTAATTGAACCTAATCAAAGTGTTATCAATAAATACACAGAAACCTATGAACAGCTGATCTTTATCACTATTAAACATGTAATTTTTTAAGTAAGTGCTTAACAACTAAACTTTGATCAAATATCTTATAAGTAAAATTGTAACTTGCTTTTTGTATGTGCTGGCACACATTATGTATAAATATTTTTGGAGATATATGACAATGTCATTTTTTTTTTACAATTAATAGGCCAGCGTTTGACCGTTGACTTGCCTGATTTAAGCATCGACACGGTCTATGTATGATGTAACACGCTTGCCTATAAGAAACCTGTTTACTCTGGATTTGAAGACACCAACATTGTACCTATCAGGAAATAAGGACTCAGGCAGAGCATTCCATAGTTTCAAGGAAGTCAATATACAGTTCAAGAAAAATATAAGAAAAAGTAATGTATCAACGATATCTAAGGCTCGGCTATGGCCTCCTGTTAAGAAGAAGGTTTGGAGTTTATTACACTAATAATACGAGTTGGTACACATGTGTCAGAGATTCTAACACATTTACGTTAACTAACAAACGTTAACAAACACCGTTTGTCCTGGTTTGAGCCCCATTCTTTTGTTGTCATCCTAATTGTGTGTTACAGATAAAGTCGCAAGCATTGCCTATTATTATATAAATTCCGTACTTTCAACTTAGCATGAATAGCTTACCCTGGCCAATGTGTCTCCATGAACCAAATCAGATGTTGTCATAAGTAAGGCTGCTGTTTGTAGAAGTTTTAACTCCAGCATGGCTGCCTGTCCGAGGTTGTATAGGCAATCTACTACATGACGAGCACCCTTCGCATCAATCCCCTGTTGAGCGATTAGCCGTTGGATTGTGCCAAGGCAGAACTGTAAGAATCAAAAGCAATATTTTAATATCTTCTAACACTATGAATTTATATATACATCCTCAATTAAATATTTCATCTGATTTTTGTTTTATAAAATTTATAATCAATTTATTAAAATGACAGTTAATTAATGTATGTAATAATGTAAATGTTGATGCATTTTTAATGTTTAGTCAAAGTTGCATTTAATCTGATTTTTTTTATGTTATAGACAGGCAGACAAATGGGTCACCTGCTGGTAAGTGGCCACCACTGCCTATAGACATTGGCGAGGTAAGAAATAATAACCCTTCCTTACATCTCCAATGGGCCACCGATCTTTGGAACTGAGATGTTATGTCCCTTGTGCCTATAGTTACACTGGCTCACTCACCCTTCAAACCGGAACGCAACAATACTAAGTATTGCTGCTATTTGAGGTCCCCCATTTGGAAATGGTTAGTGTAAAATGATATTATTTTTGGCTTGGTAGGACTTTTCGGCTGGTTAGGCCTCTATAACAGTGCTTTGTAGGCCTAGGCGTACTTACAGGGGTGGTTTAATACACTATTTATCATTTTTGTCAATCTATTGTCTGTTCAGTATAATTTAGGGCAACCTTTGATCTTAATTATGATGAATTGATTATTAAAATTAACTAATTATATTCTTTAATATAGCATCGAAATAACACACAAATCAATAAGTAAAGAATAAATAGTTTCTTAGATTTCTTTAAGGATATGTAGTAATTACCTTTATAATTTTCACATCCTTTGACTCACATCCTTGCACCAGTGGATATAATATTTGATTCACCACCCCATAAAGAGAGGCTTGTGGATTATTTGATGCTAATGCCAATTTTTCTATGGCCTCATCACAAGCCTGAAATAAAAGAGAAAATGTATTGTTTTCTAAACTAATGTAATATATTTATAACTGTTTGACCATTATTTTTGTGAAATAAGTAACATGTACATAGGTTTAAGAAAATAAAATGTAAGACTCATTATTCACATATATTTTCCTTTGTTGTTTTTAATGTGAAAAGCGATGTTTTAAAAATTTATTGTTAGCCAATTGTAAGATTAATACCTCTCTTATCTGTGGATGTTTTTTCTTGGTTTCTAAGCTAAGAGTTTTAAAATCATTTTGTAGGACATCCATGAATTTTTTCGTGGAGTCATCGCCGGTAACAGCACTGACAAATGCCATGTTTTGATATTAAGTTTTAATTAATTTTTCACTTCATGTTTTACACAAAAATGAAAAATCTTACAAATTACAAATTTGCCATGTACACAATCGACATCACAATTTTCAGTTCTAAAATGATATTTTGTAAATGTCATAATGAGAACATTAAATTTGTATAAAAACACTAACATATATTTTAAAAATAAGATTTAAATAAACATGTATGAAACAATAAAAATACTATTTTAAATTAATGCAAATTCGTATATGATTCGTAATTTTAAATTTCTGAACTGAAATATTTATTTATCAAATTATATCTCAATTTTCAAATTCAGTCTTAAAAAATCATATAAAAATAAATAGTGAAATTGAATAAAAAGAAAAAAATTAAGTTTATTTTAGATCAATTAAATTGTTTGCGTTATTCTCTGCGTAAAATAAGTAGGAATGACATATCATTATTGCCATTATAATATACCAATTCCAACTTAAAAATTCTAATAAGAACATTTCGTTATTTTTTTCTACAATATAACATATTCTAAATTTGAAAAAATAACTAGTATAAGATAGATTAATATACTTATTTTATAAAAAATAGATTACTTATGCTTATAACCGAATAAAATAGTGAAAGTGAAAAAGAAACTTTGAAACAAGATCGATGACCCACTTTTTCGTCAATTTTTTTTGAAAACTAGCAACACTGATTTACTGATTGTGCAGAAGAAAAAACAATGGTGTGATTCCAGATTTTTATTTGTAAGTATTTATAGAATCGAATATCAATTTAGCTAATGTAACGTTTATGAGTCGATAAAACGATACACGTATTCAACGATGCGGATCCTAAGGTATAAAACTTTCGCCTTTACCCAAAAATACATGCTTTGTGAACTTGACGGACTGTCATTGCAATTTTTACTCTATTTATTCAGCTTGATTTAGCTATGCGCCATTCGTATTATAATAAAACGGCCAATGCATGCAGATTTTAGAACACCATTAAATAAATCTTTAAGTTACGCGAGTGAAATGGTCAGAAATTTGATGTGGATCAGACGTAATATCTGCAAACTTTCTGTCGTGTTTTCTCGGTTTGCATATCTTGTTGCCGGCACCTAGTTTTAGTTAATTGTGTGTCATAAGCTCAGTGTTTTGTTATTACATTCGCGACGAAAGTAGAGTGTTGACTTCCTGGTATTATCGAAATAATTATGTCCCTGGAGATATGTCAAGTGCGAAAAGGTATAATTTAAGCCGAAAAACTATGCAACATGTGTTTTTGTGTACAAAATTATATATATGGCTTTAAATTCTCACTAAAAATAGTCTCTTGGCTTGTAAACCAGTTTGGACAACTGGTCCATAGTTAAATAGCTATCACTTCCAACCACCTTATACAATTTTATCATGACATTCCAATTACTATCACCAAATTTATACAAATATTTCACTACTGTCAATTATTTTATATCTAAATATAGTTTCAAATCTTCTGTTTCATCTTACACTTATCATTACAATAATCCTATGACTATATTCTTAAAACTATGTATATATACAACCAAGAAAGTAGATAGGTTCATGTAAGCTTATCACTTATTTGATCTGCATTGCATATATATAGAAATAAACAGGCATCTACTCTTATATTACATACATATGTGGAATGTCTGACGGTGAAAAAATTGCTGCTTAAAACCTGTCTAAGACACAACAGATGTATTGAAGTAACACACTTATATAATTATACAACATATTCTAAAGGACAAATGTCATTGTGAAATTTTAATCTTTCACACTTTATTTGCCTTTTGAATCATACTTATATATTTTTTCAGAGGCAATATTATCAAAAAATGCGAAGGATATCATAGTTCTGTACATTTGAAGTTATGTAAATTGAAAGAATAAAGTATATTTGATTTTATCCCGTAATGTTTCCAAGTATTTTCTATAAAAAGTGAATACAGTTAAAAGGGATTGTTTTCTAAAGGATGTCATGTTTACTTAATTATTTTATTAATTTATTGCTTATTTTTTTAGCTCATTATTATGCTTATTCTAAAGTATTTTTGTTTACATTTACTTAAAGTAAGAGCTATATATGTCACTCCTGGGCAACAGCCCCATCTACAATTAAGGAGATAGTTACAGCTTATTCAAAATGCTGCTCTAGTGTGTGTGGGTTTCCACCATCCGGTTACATATGCAACTTTCAATTAATGCACATATACTAGAGTTCTTTACCTTCCTGCACTTAGTTCCCTTCATTGCCGAGCATGATATTTTTAACAAAAAATAAAGAACATATAGGCTCAATGTTTGGCTTAAATCTGCGAACCATTGGTCTTAACAAATCTTAATCTGTGTATGGAACACCACTGGCCTGTTATAACAAAATGTTTCATATTAAATAATGATTATGACTTTTGTATTGTTTCAGATAACATCATAAAATATACCAATCCTGCAATAACTTTCCAAATTTCCCTCAAGACTGTTTATATTTTAGAATAAATATATATTTTGGTTAGTTTAGGGTATGAGCGATAGCTAGTGAAGGATGCCAATATTGCGAGAGAGAAAAAAAGACGGAATTAGTTATTTATTTATTTTATATTAATTATAAAATAGCTTAATCAATTGTAATCATATTCCTAGTTATTCATTATATCCTATATCACTATATAAAATTATTGTAAATGAAATGAATTTATTAACGAAATACTGAGATTGTGATGAATTTGGTGATTATTTATTTATTCAATTATTTTATCATTCGTTAGTTATTAATTAATGAGATTAAAGTAATCACAATGAATATTGAGTGCGCTCATTTTTGATATTGTGACTTGATGGAGCAATATGGACAATATGGCGTCCAACGTGTCTTTACGCAGCAACAAGCAGAGAAAAGACAACCTTATCACCAGGAAACAGGACAAGAGCCCCGAGAAGACCATCAGAGGAACGAGGGGTGCGTACCGTGGCATACCATCGACTTCGAAGCGTGATGAAGAAACGGAGACAGGTTCTACGGAGCGATTGGATAGGCCAAAGAAGTTTATATCACAGAATAAAAGCAATTATGGTCTGGGAAAGAGGCCTGATTTCTCCTTGAAGAACAGGAACGTGCATTTGGCATCCTCACGATATGGACAGGTGAGTGAAACCAAGCTATATTTATCATACTATTTGTAGCATTTTGTAATTTATCATAGATACTATAAATTATAATGCGTCCAGATAAAATGTCGCAAATAGAGTTGAGTGTATATCAAAAGAAATACATTTTATCTTTATACTGTATATTGTATGCAAAAGGGTGTATATGTTTAGTCCTTAGAACAATAGAACAGTTGGCTATATAATATATATCATTTTAGTACTCAAATGAATTATTTATTTAGTATTCTTATATAAAATCCCATTGGCTTAGGAAACCAAGAAAGAACAAATGCGTTTAATATTGTTGTTGTGTCTGATTTTACTGGTGCTACGATTCGATTTAATATTATGATAGATTTATTTTCACTGAATTTCAATTTGGTTTTAATTGTTTTCATACTACCGATAAATATATATTATTATAAAGTCTTCGTAACCGACGATCAATTTTGTTTATATCATACATATAATTCTACCGATTTAGATAAAATATACTTGAGAGCACTCCGTCGACATTAAGATGCAAGATAGCAAAAATCCGATCTGAATCCGTCCCATCGCTTTTACATTCCAGTCCAAAAGACCGACTTGAAATCGAATTTGTCAACGTTAAATGTTATTGATAGTAATCTAACAGGGTTATTTCTTGTAGTGTTATCTCAGAATTAGAAATTTTGTATGGTTATATCGTTTAATTTTTGTTAAATAACTAAAAAATAAATAAAACGAATGTATCGATATCTTTTTGAAATGATAGAAATATTACAATCAACTTTGATTAATGAATTATATATTTAAATAACTCTGAAACCGTTAAATTAAAGAACTAAGCGCCATTACACGACATCGTGAAGATGTATTTATTGTTATTCGATGTTCATGCAATCGGCGATGAGGGATTGTGTTAAAAATTACGTGATAAGTTTAAAATCTTATCTGATATCGACAAAATTTACCATTAATTCAATTGCTAGGTCAAGTTACGGGTATTATATTTTTGGCACGGGTTTTGGGCAATAATTTGACCTTAATTGAACTATTTTTTAATCGTATTAACTATTGAAATTCGTCGTTCTTACAAATCCATAACTATAGCATATTTAAGGTTTCCTTAAAACACTTGACACTCTTTGGCTTCGACGTTCATACAATATTTTGATCCCTCAGTCAAGATGACGTCCATCGTCTCGACGAATTTACATCTTTGTCGTACATTTTATCGATCGATATAAGTATCACATAATGTTATTAATATTTGATAAAAGACTTTCAATTTTTATCAGATAAATGGTCAATGCCCGAAATTGTTTTATCGCTACAGATAAACATTTCAAAGAAAGTCCGAAGTATCTTACAAACTCCTTTCATTTGTAACGTAATTATCTTGTATGTTATTTCAATATTTTTATTTATTATTCATCTTCGTATATTCGTAATTACTTAGTAGAGGCGGCATTTTTTTTTTAAATTGATCATTTTTCTTAAATGTCAAGTATGTGATAAGCAAATATATTATGTAACTCGTGTCTGTCCTGAAACTATAAACTATCATTATTTAAAGTTAGATATTAATAGGATTAGTTGAGTATAATCCGGAGATAAAGAAACTGCTGTTTATAGTAATAGTACGATCCATTTTTATTTCGGCGTATTAATTATATTACTGTCGTGCATAATATAACTAGCTTTACCGTTTAAAACTATTAAATTACAAAAAATATATTTAATTAACCTTTGTTACTTTAATAGTCAAAATTTGATGGATGAAATTGAAAAGTGCAGCTACTTAAATAATAATATTATATATTAAAATCTTCACCGAAACGCGATACATCTTCTGTTTTAGTTATGTATATTGGTTTAGTATTTTTTTAAGTTACATTACAGAATAAAACGTACTCTCATTTACTAGTACAGATAGATTAGGATGCAATTTCATTCAATTAGAGAACCATAATGATTCAGATATGTAAGGGTCAATTGGTCATTCCAGGTCACCTGACATTGTATTAGTCGCATCACATTAGACTCGTGATATTAGATTGGGTTACTGCGACCTTATTTTATATTTTATTCGAATAAGGGCTGAAAGTTGGGTCAAGTGCTCTTGGATTTTCACAAGTGCCCTTGTTTTACGGCTGGCATCTTTGACTATCAATGCTTGTATGTATTGATAAGCGTTATGTCACTAATTAATTGTTTATATTTTGGTGGTAAATTTCAATGATCCAATTCCTATTTCTGCCAATCAGATAAATTTTGAAGTGGATCACGTAGATATCTTGTTATTTTTATCTCGTAAACTTGAAAAGTTTCATCGATAACGGTTCAGATAAATTTTCTGACATAGTGATATGTTCACTATGTCAGAAAAGTCGTTGCGTCATAATAAATGTTATAGGATCGAATTGGGATGCTGATTTTTTTACAAAAACCGAAAAGCTAGTAATTGTGACGATGTAAGTAAGTGGTTATCTTGTACTCGCATTGTAAGAAGTATATGGTCCATCAGCAAAGAGTCGTCAGTGGAATCTCAAGAAACTAACTCAATCTATCAAAATAGTCGTGCCTGTTAGGATAAAATTCACAAGTTGCTACGCCTAGACGGGTCTGCACCAAGTCTTCTTCACCGATTGTTATTTGGGACCGAAATTGAGGATTTACTTTTCAACCCATAATAAGTAACGCAAGATCTAGAAATCTTCTACTGTAGATGAGAAAAAATCTCTGCATAATAAGGGATATTTTTATTTCAATTGAAATAATTTATTCAAATGCTTAAATTAGACCGAACGCTATTGATTGAGCCTATATGATATATCCAGGCACATCGTTAAATTGAACACGTCATATAAGACAATATATACGAGTATATAAATTATAATTACGTGACGAAACATTTATTTATTTAACTATGTAAACGAACGTTAAAATCACGACCAGACAATATGCCATACATTTAATAGTAAACATTTGTTCTTATACATATTTGTTTTCGATACACCGACTCGTATATACATATGACGTAAAGTTTTATTGAGAATGCGATAAAAAGTTTTTACGTCTTTGCCAATAAGTTAGCATACATGTTTAAGTTTATATAAACAGGCGTCTTTTCTAAAAAAAATGAAATAAATGGGATAGTAGCTCTGTATGACTTACGTTTTCATGGCGAAGCCACTGAATTGAATTTGTTTAAATTTGTTATGAAGCTAGCTTGAACCCCAAGCACCGTAAGGACAAAAGCAACTTTTAGACCATATTTTACCAAACACCGTACCACCGTAACCGCACCGTAAGGACAAAACTCCCTACCCTCTTTACAAACGGGCGAAGCCGCGAGCGCAAACAAAAAATATTTTTAAGAAAAAATAATATATCTTTAATATAACCTTGTGACATTGCAGATAGTTGGGTAATACTAAAATTGTCCAGCCAACTTAAAGTTGAAGTGGAGTGTCGTTTGGCATTTACCACGTCGATATCGAAAGCTCTGTTATTTTTTTTTCTCAACACTACATATTACACATTACTGCATTATGTGCACTGCAGTTCTTATATTTACACTCTTGCGCAAATGATAATTTAAATACACGTTTCTGTCTGTGTTGATATTATTCTATAGTTTATAAATTGCTAACTATTCTATCGTTCAGTGATACGGATTGCTGCGAAAAAGGCATTCTTGCGTGTTAAAGAAAATGTTTTGGAACTCTTGTCTCGCTGCTCCAGAGCGGAATTGTGGATATATGCAGGGGACATAGAACAAACTACGAAGCCGCATCGGATAGTTTACAGTCTTGTAGTTTCAATATTTTTGTAACTTACGTTACCTTAGTAGGATTTTACACCGCAAATGGGCCAGTTGATCAGTGGTCACCTTTTGCCCCTAGATATTATCACTGTATAACAAACCGCTTCATACGTCGTCAATGCGGCGCCAACCACCCATATTAGATATTATGTCCCATGTGTCTTTAATTACATTGGCTCATTCAGCATTCAAACCGCAACACACGTATTTAAAGTCATGCTGTTTGGTAGTATAATAACTAGTGAGTGGCTGGTATCCACACCGACAGCCAAGTAAAAAGCCGTACCGCCGGAAAATATTTTCGGTTGCCTGAGAAGCTTAGTATGTTTTATGTTCAATTGAAACATTATATAATGATCATCAATAAACTATCAATTCGTAATAAATCTGTCTATAGCTATTAATTCAAGCAGGCATTGCGTATGTCTCGATATATATTTCGTACTTAATCAAAAGTAACAATGCCTGTTAATGTCCCACTGCTGAGCTAAGTTCTCGTCTCCCTTTGGGGAGGTTTTGGAGCCTATTCGTCTACACAGCTCCAATGCGGGTTGGTTACACGTGTGGCAGAATTTCAGTGAAATTAGACACATGCAAGTTTCTTCATATTTACATTGAACAAATGATTAATGAATGTGCTGTCGAATTGGAGGGCGTTAGTAGCTGATTCTAGTATAGTTACTATTGTATATATTGTTTATGATATGTATTAATTGTTATGAATTGAAGGCACTAACCAAGGTATGATAATTCAACGGTGCAATGGTTCAACCATATGCTGACACCGTTTATTATAATAAGTCTATGAAAATCTATCAGCATTGTATAAATAAATTTCAATCTCAATGTAAATATGCAATCTTGTACAACGAGAGGTCCAAATACATCTGAGCGCTGATTTCAAATATTTATCCTGGCAATTTTGCAACCGCTCGGGAATTGGTTAATCAATTTCATTCATGAAATAACAATTGGGTCTCGCGAGTGTTACGTCATCGCTAAGAGTCTAGGCTGCGGCGTTTACCTAGCGTTAGCCGCATTACCGCAAGCCACAACTCGGACCGTGAACATGTTATCGCTTGAAGATATTATATCTTGCTATAAATATTATTTTACCGCCAACAAACGACGGAAATACTAAGTATTTCTGATAGTATGTTCCAATTTAAATTTAGAATATCTTATTTCCATGGTAGGTGGTCTCTATTTCTTACAGCGCCAGTGTTTATAAGAAACTATTTACCGTCTACGGCTTCCCGTGTTATGCCCCCCCCCCCATAACACAGGAGTTAGATACCCCTATAAACTTGTGTGTTGGGTACACACAAGTGACAACATGAATACAAAATTTCATGACGACTGGTTTAGACTTGAAAGCAAAATAAATAAACAATCAAACACATTAATTTTGGCATTTATAATATTAGTAAGAACAGTAACCAAATTGAAATGCACGTCTGCTTTCCTAAAATGATATATAATATTTATGATAACATTTAGCCTTATAAGAATACCAATTAAGTTTCGACAAATTTCTTAATAACATAAATACCACTATAAAGCTACAACAAAGAAAGAAAAATAAATAAGAAAAAAAAAACTAACAAAATAATTTTAATGTATGCATTCTTCACGGTAGTGTAGACATTCTAACTGCCTCGTTGGTCTAATGGCCCGCTAGCGTAATCCAGCTAGGTTTATAGTCCAGGAATTGGGATTTCTGACAAGAAATTCTCAATGGCTTGCATTTCACTCGTGTGTGTGCACACAATTGTGCGCGGTTATATCTCCTGCGCAGTTGGCGACCCTTGAAAATGCGGCCGAAATCGGTCAGCAAACCATGGACATTCTGAATCGATGGTAACGGATGACCATTCAGAAGCTTACATGGAGATAAAACTTGGTGCAAGCCCATGTGCAACCCATTTATCATACATTATACCGCGAAACAGTAATATAAAGTATTGTGTGTTTTGGTTAGAAGTGTGACTGAGCTAGTATAACTACAGGCACAAGGGACATAACATAGTAGTTCCCAAGGTTGGTGGTGCAATGGTGATGTAAGGAATAGTTAATATTTCTTACAGTGCCTATGTTTATATTCAGTGGTGACCATTTACCCGTCCGCCTACCTATTTCATAAAAATGTTATTTTTACCAATAATGGAAGTAGGGATAATAGAAATCATTGAATCAAAAATGAAATCTGTTGTTAAAAAAAAAACGACAGACTCATGTCTTATCAATACGGTAGGGCTATTCTGTAGGAACAAACTCGAGGCTCACCGCAGAAAATGGTCGTGAAATATCAGTAAGTGATATGCGACATTGACCATAAAAATTATAACATTTCAAGAATACACGCTTCAAAATAGTATATCACCATAAGTCGGTTGTCAACATTTCACGGGTGAGTAATGAAGCGAGTTCATACAGAACAAAACTGCTATACAGAGGTATCCATAATAAGTGTAGTAAATAAATAATTATAATTTACAATTTCTCAGTATTTTAGTTAAACGTTGTCAAACACGTCCTCCGGTCACGTAAACGACACGCAATAAGTATTTTATTTGCTCCTTTATTCTTAGAAAACATACATGTATACAATGTTTCACAATTATTTTCTTCTAAAATATTTATAGCCGAGATGGCCTAGTGGTTAGAACGCGTGAATCTTAACCGATAATCGTGGGTTCCAACTGTATTTTCATGTGCTTAATTTATGTTTATAATTCATCTCGTGCTTGACGGTGAAGGAAAACATCGTGAGGAAACCTGCATGTGTCTGATTTCATTGGAATTCTGCCACATGTGTATTCCACCAACCCGCATTGGAGCAGCGTCGTGGAATAAGCTCCATACCTTCTCCTCAAAAAGGGAGAGGAGGCCTTAGCCCAGCAGTGGGACATTCACAGGCTGTAAAATATTTATTATAACAGTTTACATGGCAGTTCTGTTGTTTCTAAGAGTTTACAGAATTGATATATCTCTGGAACCACTTATCCTTATACGGTTGTTATCAATTAGTTGATTATGGAATAGTCCGTTATTAGATAATTGTAATATTGATATCTATTGTTTCATTGAAATATTATTTGTAATTAATTAAATATGTTTTTTAAATAAGCCGCTTATTCGGTTTAAAAGTTTGGTTAGCAGGTGTAGTTATATACAGAAAGGTAAGAAATGGTTAATACTTCTTACAGTGCCAATGTATATGGTCGGATGTCGCACCTTACTACTTATGTCGGATGATCCAAACGCACGATCCAAGATAGAAGTAACTGCTTGGATTTTTTATTACGTTGAAAAAAACATTAACAAAATCTCTATGATATTCGATTCAATGTTTCCTTGAAAATTATATTTTCTAATAAATTTAAAATGAAGTTTAAAATGTACTGATTAGCGTTTGGGAGTATCTAACCTAGGCTATGTTTAGACACGATAAAGCCTAATTACGTTAACAGCGCGTAATTATAACGCGACCTTTTCTGTCAGCGGCGCGGAATGCCGTTACATCACGGTGCGATAACTCTGACGCCTTATCACAATCCTTTCTGAGTAAAGATTGCGCCGTCATACTAATCGTTATCCATAATGCACCGTTTCAACTATTAGGCTGCCCTTGAACTGAGCAGTTTGTTTTATCGTCGTATGAAACGCAGAAACAATAAAGCTTTTAGAAACAAAGTTATTTCGATAATCGATAGCGATTTACACCGTCTGGCCTCTCTTTTCTTATTAAGGAAGCCTTGACAATATATATAACATACCTATAGCAAAAAGTAAATTCGGAAACAGGGAGTAATTGGCCCATCAGATTGGTCCATTTCATCTTCTTCTCCTGTTTAGGACCGTAAGTAGCTCCTACTTATACCACACTGCTCCACTCAACGTGTTTTTCGATATGTAGTAGAATTTCATCTTACCCATTCAGGGGATGAATCATAAACACAAATTAAGAAATGAAACTAAGTGGTTTATGTCAGTATTTGAACATTCACGTGTTCTATTGTCTGGACCATCTCAATACACATTGAGTGTTAGCTCAAATAAAAGCGGGCGGTAACTTTCATTTCTATATAGGATATATAATATATATACACACAAAAAGATATATATTATACACAATCTGATTCTCACAACAAAGTTGTACAAACCAGTCGGGTAAGAACCGTAAGTATTTAATAATGATAATGATATCTAAAACGACATCGTCGTAGATAACGATTTTTTTCTGTTTTTAAGGTGAAAATCTAAAATAGAAGTCACATGACCAGACCATGTCACCACAAAATTCGAAATAATGTATAGAATAAGTTTATTCATCCATTCATCCATTCCTTAAATATTAGTCCGTTAAAATTTGGGTTATATGTTTTTCTACCGTTGCAGTGATTTTTTTTATTGCCTTTGGTTTATTCTTATTACAAAGCACTCATAAGACTATTTTATAAATTGTTAGATTCTTGTAATTTTCAAAATATAACTAATGTTATATATATTATAACGCTTTCACTTCTTAACTACTCAATCGATTGTCATAAAAATTTGCATATATGTTGTAAGAAAAGGACATATGTTACCCAACACGTTACCCACCCCCCATTACACGCGGGCGGAACTAGTAAATAATATTTCAACTAATTGACAGAAGAAATACATTGCTAACTCTTTTTAATCCGAGGTTAAGAAAGGATAGCAAATATTTTATCGGCGTTAAATCAGCACCAGTACGAATACGTTTCACGAGCCGCTTTAAAGCGTTCATAAGTAAAAGTAACATAAATATTCAGTGTAAATATTTTATATTACATTTTCCTCGCAGCGTTACTGTGCATTGTGTGTGAGTAGCCTTACACACTATGCGTTTCTGAACCTTTATCGCGGTGTTTATTATGAATGGACCAGTGTCAGTCAATCACTGCTCGTTTTAGGATTGACATTTCGCGCCCATTTTTTTTTTGTTTTTTTTTTTTCTTTCTTATTTAATGATGAAGTTCGATGTTTTTATGAATCAGTGTCAGTGAATTGAAAATAAATTGGTGTTTATATATGTTATATGTTCGTGATGTGACAATAATTTGGTGGGGGTTTTTTTTAATGATTCTTTTTATCAATATGAAGAATTTTCCTTAATTGCCATTGAACGTTAAATTGTAATTAATAAGAGTAACGGAAAATATATTTATATACGAAATACGTGATTTTATGGATTCGTTCATGGATGAGTCAAAATTATCTACACGTTACACGTAAATGTATAAACAGTTTTGTAATAATTGGTTATAAAGATATTTCTTTTTCTAAATATTTATTATCTTTAACGCTTAAGAATCGTGTTTAAATATAAGACTTTGTCGTGTATGTCTAAGGCGGCTAAGAAATATATCTCAGACTTACCTGTTATGGCGCATCCTCGATTGTCATAGTTTAAGTAATAATAACAATAATAATGTCCTCCAGACCGATTTCGGCCACGGCGGCCAATCTCAAGAGAGATTAGCCAACTACGCAGGAGATATTATAGTGCACAAGTGTGTGCGCATACACAGGTGCACTCTCTATTCCCTAACTCTCATAATCCGATGGGACGGCAATCCGACACGACCGGAAAGAGTTAGGCCGCAGGACAAGCGGTTTTACGTGCTTTCCGGAAAGCACTTCCAGACTCCGGGCTGCTACTGAGAATTTTCTGACAGAAAAACCCAATAACTTTTTTATTGGCCCGACCTGGGAATTGAACCCAGGACCTCTGGGTCTGCGGCCTTATTTCAAGCCACTAGACCAACGAGGCAGTTAGTTTAGGTATCAGTAGTTTAAGTAAATTACTGATAGAAGGCATCCTTGCTATTTGATTTGTAATAGTTTTGTTTTATGTATTTCACGCTTACAACTTCAATTGTTTTTTTAGTTTTAAAATATGTGTTCTTTTTGAGTTTAGCACATAGAATGAAAATATAAAAATAATAATTAAAGCGTCACGGTTGAAAAGGTCTTGTATACAACAAAAAAAAAATTAAGGTCACAAATAAAATGTTTCTGGGACGCGACGCTTCAACAACACAATTATGGTATCGACATAATATATTATGAAATAATTATATATATATAATTGTTCTTCAAAAGTTTTAAATATGTTTTTGCAATTAGATATATAAATACAAACCGTACCGTACACAGCGTTTTATACCACTTGATGATTGTCAAATTAAGGAATCATACAGTTAGGATAAATAGAGGCGTTTGTCAATTGATCCTGTCAGCGGAGTTCCTCTCCGGGCGAATTTAATCTCGAGTGAATACGTATCGCGGATTGTGACCTCGTATCTTATGAGATTGAAGAATAGATAAAGATGTAAACAGGATACATAGCTAACTTCGATTCAGTATAGCAGTTATATTTATTATTATACTTAAATTATATTTTGTTTCTTAGTGTTCGTTATATTCGAAAATTGTAATAATATCGATATTACATTAAAAATAACATTTTAATGGTATTATGGTATGGTTGCACGATTAGTTACGGATGACAAATTTTGAATGCTGAATTTTTAGAAGCTCGTATCTTAATACAAATAGTTATTTTAGCAATACCACTTTGGTCTTAAACAATTATCGAATTTCCGTATGAACATTTCTCACTCATTTAAACGTTTTTAACGAATTCGTCGTGTCTTACAGATGACATCTGGCCTTCATCATCAAATACCACAGCCGTCTCACCATCTAGAGCCTACCGTTCTTCCCGCCAAAGAAAAGACCGTGCATGGCAAAGAAAAAACATTTAAGGTGCTGATAGCTACTGTTTAAATCTTATCATAGATTATCACCGAGTTTTACGACGTTTTATAGCCAATAAACCAGTTAAATGAATCTCGGCTTCCGATAAGAATAGAACACGATTATAAATCGCAACTTCGCAACGACTTTTATTATGTATCGCTCATACAGATTTCGTCTCTGATAGACATTTTGTGAGTAATTTGTAATCGAAAAGGAAATTAATCAGGCTGGCCAGCTTCTATTGTGAGAAATTACCGATTGGCATCCGTTTGTAACTAGTTTTGGCTGTTAAATTATCTGAGTTAAATGTGTGTGTGCGTGTGTCTCAGGTGGTGGTGGGGGGCGAGGTGGGCGTGATGAAGACGCCGGTGCTGGGCCCCCGGCCCTACAACGCGCTGGCCATCATCCACACCCAGCAGAGCAACACGTTCGATATGCTCAACTCGCTCACCACCAGTGTGGTACGTATGAAATAATATATGCTACAGACGTGTATATTAAATAAAGTTAATTTTTCCTGCTTATACGAAGGTAGGTTTATCTGCTTGTTACCTGTTTTATACTATGTCTCTTTCATAAGTAATAATGTAATTCAAAGCTTTTATATAGAAACGAAAGATTTCGCTTAAAAGTATCAGATGTTTGTCGCCAAGTTCCATTATGATCGGTTGAAGTGTTGTAATCGAAAAGCCAGACAGACCGACAAATTCACCTTCACGCTTATTCATATAATCCTGGTACTGGTAATCAAGTGAAATTCGCAATTCGTTTATTTATCTTTGTTACAAAAATTGTATTTAAGTGTCCTTCTCCCTATGTAGTAAGCTATGTAATAACTTTATTTACAAATTGGTACCTTACCATTTTTAAAATCTTCGTAATAGTTGTATAAGTTCCGCACTCGTGGGGTGGGGTTACTTATATATTTTTTAATTTTTATTCCAGGCTAGTCAACCTGTAGTGGGTGTGGGCGTTGGAGGATATCGAAGGCGTAGTTCCGGCCAGGGCACCATATGCGATCCCGAACTAGACGATAGCGGCAACAAGCTGGTGGCGAGGCTCGAAGACGACGCTTTCATCTCTGAGCAGGATTTGGTGAGTAGCATCTAGAGACTTTCTAAATTTTATAAACGAAGATTTCAAACTCTTATGTTAATCCCATGTATATAAGGAATTTATATATATATATATATATATATATATATATACATATATACATAACGTGTTAAACTCATGTATATAGATTATTTTGTGATGTTTCATGGGCGATTCCAAAGTTTAGACGAAAATTAGACACGACAATGTTTACAAAGATTAAAACGGCAATTCTTTAACTAAAATATTGATCATGTTGCTATTTTAGAAATACAAACAAGATGAAATTCACTAACGCGAGTACCGTTTCAGGAAGAGAATATCGAGATAGCCGCGGCCACGGAGAAGGGCGCTCCGATCATCCCGCACCCGCCCGCCGACGCCAGCGGACAGGAGCAGCCGCAGGAGCCGCAGAATGGTGACGATTCATTACTGGCGGATTTGTCATTAGGATATATCTGATATCATGTATTCGTTAGGGTTTACTAATAAGCCTTATCTATGTGTAACGTGTTTCTAATTTAAAAACACGTCAGACATTATTTAGGTCACTTTGATTAATATGATTTTATGATTCTATATACTTCCTTCAATGAACTTCAAGTAGACTTTAATGTCTGCATGTTTCTTTGATTGTCTGAATTGATTGTTAGTTGGTTGATAACAAACTGCAGGGCATATGCCTTCTTCCCTCTTCAGTATGGCGATATAGCCTCCGTTTGGCTTGTTCGCCTTCATCCCGCTGCTCCAATGAGGGTTGGTGATTAGATATGTCTCAGAATTTCATACCGACATGTTTCACCGTCGAGTATAAGATCAATTTTAAATTTAATCGAAATACAAATTAGGCACATAAGAAACTCACTATATTTTAATTTAGTATATAATAGTGTTCTCACTTTATATGGAACACAGTACGCGAGTTTGACTCACTCTTGTCTGTATTAAATGTAACGTTTTGTGAAATTATGAATCATTAAAATTAGTGTAATGTTATATTTAATATTATTTTATAACCATCGCAAATAAGACGGGCGATCAATCAATATATTCAATATATTGAATAATAAAATACTGGTCAATATAAAAAAGTATTAAGTTATATCATAGAGCGTTATTTTAGGGTTGGTGTACGATCCTATCTACGAGCTGAACAAGCTGGACGATAAAGACAAAGAGAAGGAGGAGGACGAGGAGGAGCCGATCGGCGTGTCTCCTTGTGGCAGGTATATCATGTCATATTATATTCATCAGGTTTCACAACGTTTTTTATCGTGAAATGTTTGATATGTTTTAGGGTAATCTTTCTTATCTTCCCTATTTAACCAGTTTGATTATAAATCATTCTGCGAGTTCCGTGTGAAGATTTTTTCCTGTCCGATTATCATATTAATTTTATTTGTTTATTGTGTATTTGTTTTTAATTAAAAAAAAGCTCTTACAAGCGAGTGTACAAAGTCAATTATAATACTTTTTGCGTCGAAAAGTTTCATAAATTAAATGCTACTCTCGAGCTTGATCTTTAATAAAATTAGTAATAAGATTTTCCAGTCTCGAACATTAAAATTTTAAATAAGATTTAATGAGTGATTACTGTTTTTTTATTTGAATTTCGTATCATTGTCACGTACAGGTTCTTCAAGTACGACAAAGAGGTGGGTCGCGGCTCGTTCAAGACGGTGTACCACGGCCTCGACACGCAGACCGGCGTCGCCGTTGCCTGGTGCGAGCTGCTGGTTAGTGGGCAGACATCGCATACTTACAATCTCAAGTTTAAATCATACTTTCATCGAGTAGGCTCTCACAGGCAATTTTGAATCGAAAACATCCCCCACCTCACACGCCGGCGAAGCCACGGATAGAAAGTAGTATGAAAATATAACTAATAAAGTGCTCAGAAATTTAATTTTCAATTTAATTTTCTCTTCAACAATTTTACAATTTATCGATATTTTAAATAAAGACAGTAATAGTAACAGCCTGTTAATATCCCACTGCTGGGCTAAGGCCTCCTCTCCTTTCTTCAGGAGAAGGTTTAGAGCCTATTCCATTACGCTGCTCCAATGCGGTTTGGTAGAATAAACATGTGACATAATTTCAATGAAATGAGACACATGCAGGTTTCCTCACGATGTTTTCCTTCACCGTCAAGCACGAGATGAATTATAATCACAAATTAAGAACATGAAAATTCCACCCACGATCATCGGTTAAAATTCACGCGTTCTAACCACTAGGCCATCTCGGCTTTAAATAAAGGCAAATATGCTAAAATATGAACAACTAAACGGTATACTTTATTTTTCAGGAGAAAAAACTGAACAAAACGGAACGTCTCCGATTTCGCGAAGAGGCCGACATGCTCAAGAAGTTGCAGCACCCGAACATCGTCCGCTTTTATAACTACTGGGAGGGCACCGTTGCTAAGAAAAAGAATATAGTTCTAATCACCGAGCTCATGGTCTCCGGGACGCTCAAGACGTTAGTATAACTTTAATGAAACACCTAAACTAGTGTAAAGTCGAATGTTAACATTTGTATAGAAATATGATAACGAAAAGGCTTTTAACGTTGTTATAGTTTAGTATATTTACGTGCAGATTGCTTGGTTTATTGACATTTAAAGTAACTGTTCAGCTTCTAATAGAACGAAGTTTGGTGGCCTCGAACTTTTTTATATAGATACTGACGGTAGTGGTTTAGGTAGAAGCATATTGGTATCTATATATATATATATTGGTCGTCTTCACTACTTTTCATAAATGAAATGTAAAATAGATGGTGATTTTATATTTATAGAAATATTTTATTTATTTTAGATATCTCCGACGCTTCAAACGAATCAATCCCAAAGTTCTCAAGTCATGGTGCCGGCAGATACTGAAGGGACTCAACTTCTTACATTCGAGAACACCGCCTATTATACATAGGTAAGAGGTCAAGGTATAACAGACATGATTTGTTCCTATATACCATTTAATAAATAGTCATGATTAACTAATATTATTCATATTACTAAAACGTTGCCATTGTACAAAATACTATATAAATGGCATTAATATTCATGATTGTAACATTAAAATTTATTAAGTAAAAAGTTAAGGGGAAGATTAAATAATAAATCATTCATTTTTTTATTTTCAAATTGTATATAATTTTACATTTTAATCTTGATTAATATAATTTATTGACAGAGATCTGAAATGCGACAACATTTTCATAACGGGAACAACCGGCAGCGTTAAGATCGGTGACCTCGGCCTCGCTACACTTAAAAACAGGAGTTTCGCCAAGTCTGTTATTGGTATGTGTGCGTTATTATATATTTCTATATGTTATGCTATTTAATTTTTTTAAAAAAATTCTTAGTCATTACATAATTTATACAACATTGTATCGATCTCCGTTGGCAACTGAAGGTGATTACAGTAATTTGTTACAAACGCAATATTATAGTAACCTAACATGTAGAATGTATTATTATACATTTTTGTATACATTGAATTCTTTACCAGTAATAATCCGACAGAGAGACAGTCAATAAAGCATCGAAGCGAGTTTCATGAAAACCTCTCAGCTCCAAAAGGTCGCATTTCGTTCTGATCGTCCGTGGATTATACAGGATGTAACAAACGATCGGATTAGATAAAACGTGATCACAAAAACATGTTTAATACTTAACAAATAATTATTTCTAAAATTTAGTATCCTGGTGAAATTAATGTTTCGTGTGGTCGCAGGTACGCCCGAGTTCATGGCGCCGGAGATGTACGAGGAGCACTACGACGAGTCCGTGGACGTGTACGCGTTTGGCATGTGCATGTTGGAGATGGCGACCGGCGAGTACCCCTACAGCGAGTGCAGCGGACCCGCGCAGATATACAAGAAAGTGGTCTCGGTGAGTACATGTGCAAGTTGGAGATGCGACCGGCTAATATAACCTGAAATGCTTTTTGAATATCCTTGCAGATGCTATCTGAATTTTGAAGTAAAATTAAATTTATAATATACATATATGGATATGGAAGTATTTAAGTGGAATAGTGTCGCATCATAAACAATTCTTTATCGATAATTCTTTGTAGTGCGCAATATAGTTTGTTTTCATTTGTGCGTCCTAACCCAAAAACACTTTCACCGTCCACACTAGTACGTACCTAAAAGTATTTCGTCCGTATCGTAGCTACAGATGCGACGATAACGAGCGACAAGCTTATAGTGTTGGTAAACTAACTATGTATGGAATTTTTTTTTTGTTTCAAAACTGGCTACAATTAGGCGGTTAGCCTTCTCGTCAGATCTTTATCAAATAATTAAATCATTATTATTTTTTCTTATTTAAAAAAATAGTATACCGTATTTGTTTACGATTGTAATTACATAAACATTAATTTATTGTATCCAGCATTATAGCAATTAAATAGTTAAACAAAAGACAATATAGTTACAACGTCATCAATAAATTACTAAATAACATAATACAATTCTATTAAGAAATTTTGACAACCCTTATCGCTGGTTCTTGAACCCAGTTTCGGACATCGCCCGACCGATACGATAACTGGTGGTAGGGCTTTGTGAAAGCTCGTCTGGGTAGGTACCACCCACTCATCAGATATTCTACCGCAAAACAGCACTTATTGTTATGTTCCGGTTTGAAGGGTGAGCTTAATTACAGGCACAAGGGACATAAAATCTTAGTTCCCAATGTTGGTGGTGCATTGGCTATGTAATTGATGGTTGACATTTCTTACAATGCCAATGTCTATGAGCGTTGGTGACTTACCATTAGGTGGCCCATACGCTCGTTTGCCTTATATATATATATATATATATATATATATATATATATATATATATATATATATATATATATATATATATATATATATATATCTCAGCACGAGATGAATTATGCACACAAATTTAAGTACATAAAGTAGTATTTTTACATTCGTCAAATTTTTCGAGGCATACGGCGTAATTTTTGTAAATGTTAATTTTTGGAAGTGTTAATTGTCATTACATAAATTTTGAATATACTTCAATTCATTTTTTAATATATTTTCCGTCGGTATATGTTATGTAAATAATCTTAATTTCGAATTTCCTTTTGTAGGGTGTTAAACCTCAGAGTTTGGAGAAAGTCACAATACCGGAAGTGAAGGACATCATCGAGTCGTGTATTAGACCTAACAAAGCCGACAGGTATGACATATGTATTTTTTATTGGCGATATAAAAACTTGTGGCTATAGAACTAGTTATTGTTTTAATCTAATAAGAACCCAGCCAAGGCAAAGCTCAATGTGATTCTCTTGTCCGTCTTGAATAAAATAAAATCCACAAACACAATTCAGGCCCAAAGTGAAAGATCTCCTTAACCACGAGTTCTTCGGCGAGGACATCGGACTCCGGCTGGAGATCGTGGGGCGAGACCTCGTCACATCATCAGACATCACCAAGATACAGTTCCGGCTAAAGATCATCGATCCAAAGAAACGGTAACGAATAAATTTAACGAATAAATCTTTTGTTCGGTTTTTATATACGAGTGGAATCCTAACTAGTATTAGTAATATTAAAGTGAGTTTGATTATTTGTTTGTTTGTTACGCTTTCACGTCTTATCTACTAAACCATGAACTTTTGCATAGAAGTCGTTACATATAAAGAAAAGGACATGGAGTACTTACGGCCTGCCCCATTCACGCGCTGGTGAATCCGCGGGCGGAAATTAGTTTTTTTTATAAAAAAATAGCTGGGTGTCCAGGCTTAACATAGAACGTTTGTATTAAATGACAATCGTGCATAGAAATTTCGTGTTTTTTTGGACTAGGAACCTTCTCGAGCTCATGCACATCAACTCACCAAAGTTTTCTCAAAATCGGATGAATGACTTAGGAACGCATAGAGGACGAACATACAAACATTCATTTTTATTTATATAAATCGCTAAGGGTTGGTTTGACACAAGTTTTTTTTAAGTTCATTAAATATAAATACGTCACATATTATATTTGCGGAAATCGCGGTGATGGCGTAATTGATAAATGTCAATACTCGTTTAATGAATATTAGGTTTGTTATAATTATTATAGTTCACTGAAATATTTACTATTCATTTACGTTAGTATTGGTTTGCAGATGTTAACGTGATAAAACTATGAATCTTATTCGTAATGTAATTATTAGAAGTATTCTAGAATATTCCAGCATAATGTGGAACCCGGGCTATCAAGTACACTCAAAAGTACAGTACGCCTTAAAGGTGTACTTACGCTTTCAAGATTTGATTGAAATGTAAAAGTGAATTTTATATTATAAAAGTAATATTTTATACTTATGTTAATACATGTGTTTCGAATAAACTGAAAAAAACTTTTATATTTTTGCATACTGTGTGCATCTGTAGGATAAAAAAAATATTATTGTATTTTGTTTGTGTTCGTTTGTGGCAAATAATTTGTTGTATTCATTTTTGCGACTAAAATAGAGGGCTATTGTCATCCCACCCGCATTGGAGCAGCGTGGTGGAATAGGCTCCTCAAAAAGGGAGAGGAGGCCTTAGCCCAGCAGTGGGACATTCACAGGCTGTTACTGTGTCATCCCATTCCTAAATCAAAGATTCAAGCTTATCGCTCGTTTCAGGTCGTACACGCACAAGGAGAACGAAGCGATCCAGTTCGAGTTCGACATGCAGCACGACGACTGCGAGGAGGTCGCCAAGGACATGGCCAAGGCCGGCCTCATCATGGAGGAGGACGCCAGGATTGTCTTCAAACTGCTCAAGTCGCAGCTCATCAGTCTCAACCGGTTAGTCTAATACGATAACCACGCGCTAGTGTTGGTCCCTGCTACCGACGTTTAGTAATTTTTTTATTATATATATATATTTAGAAGATACATCAACATATCACACATATTAAATACAGATATATAATACGGAACATTATTCATATTTACAAAATAACTTATCGTCAACATGTTTGATAAAAACAACAAACAAATTAGAAATAGAATACACTTCAAACTATCTAACTATAACTATAATATACATCTGAATTAAGCTTTGCAGCTAACTTTTATTCTTTATAACAACATCAAAATCTTAAATCTCATATTCAGCATATTGAAAGTGAAAATTCCAATTTATATGGACGAAGGCAAAGAGAACAATATCAATAATAATATACATATAATAACATAAAAAGTGTTTTCCGATTTTGTTGTCTTCAACGACGATTGTAATAACAATTTAGAACTACAAACGTATGAATAAAATTACTCGTATTACGAATTTATAGACGCTCAAGGTCGTTCGTACATAAATTACAATTTTAAATCGTTAGAAAATTGTATTTTATTTATTACCTAGCAAAAATTGTAACGTAACGTGAAAAAAAACAACTTTGTTTAAATTAAATAAGCATATTAAATCGTTTTTTCCGCATATCACTTTCATTGTAATTGTATTATCTTTATAAAAATATTTACGACTGCAATGTAATGTAATGTACCATCTGATTGCCTACGATATATATTATATTTAGCAGTCGATTGATGCTTTTATTGAGAGTGCTCCTTAAAACGATGATAAGGAATCAGCGATGGACCTCGTTTTATTCATAACGCCTATGATGATGATGAATTGTTTGTTAATCATAGACGGATGTCGGCATGTAGAATGTAGATTATATGTCGCGACCCTGAATCCGTATTTCTAATCGGTACTTGTAAAACTTAACTTGGAAGGTTTTATGCGGTACAGGTTTTTTTTTTTAATTATTTTTAATTAATTAAATTTAACCTTGTGTTGCGATTGTATCACTATAATCACTGGTCACGTTATAAATGAGAAAGTTTTTTTTTTCACACAGTAACCGGAGCAATCTTTTGACGCTATTTATTACATAGGGGTCGTCCATTAATCACGTGACGTTTGTTATCAACTTTTTAACCCCCTAACGCCCCTGGTGTTAGGTGATGAGGTTTAAACTACCCCCAAAACTCATAATCTGATTAATTTTTCGTTAAAAATTGTGCATTCTACGAAAAATAAATTCACGTGATATCTCATTAACAAAACCCCACCCCCCCTACTTGTGATTTTTTTCCGAAAATGGGGGAATGGTCCTTTCCAGCCTCACGTTATTAATGGACGACCCCTTAGATAGTTTATAGGCTACTTACAAAGCAGCAAAGTGTAGTAATATATATGTAGAGAAAGCTATTTTATTTAGGAAATTTTCTGTCTTTAATCGTTTTCGTCTTAGTGAGTGATAACGTATACGAACAAACAGCTAAACTCATTACTTTTCTTGATTCTTCCGTATTAGGTAACAAAACAAAAAGGAGTCATCGATGTTTAGTCATTATCGCATAACGTCATCAGAATTCAAATGCTTATTTTGACGCTTCATTGCGCGTAATTAATTGCTCTTGACGCGATAACTGCAGTACATAATGTGTGTCGGAGATTTGCACAACGGATTTTGTGGTAAATAAACGTTTATTTATCAAAAAAAAACATAGTATCTTAAATGTTAATCTCGATCGTTTTTATATGTCATGTATCGTGACCGCTTTATAATAAATTCTTGGCATCTGTATGGTACCGTTGTGTATGACACGTGGGTCATTATTTTTATGTCAGTGTTAACAGTGTTTATGTTGACATTTCGTTGCGATGTTATTGCTGTCATCGAAATCTATAATTAAATCGTAAACATTAACAAATTTTACGTATATATATATATTATATATATATTGATGTAAGTAGGGCTTTGTTATTGCTATTATTCGAACGAAACTGTGCCATAAACAGAAAAAAATGGACGAATTTAATTTAAAAAAAAAAAAGTGGGTGAAGACCACACGCGATACTGGTTTTTGTTTACTCGTTTAAAAATTTATATTGAAGATTTTTCGATCTTTATCATCTTGCAATGTAAATTAGTTATAAATCAATTCATTATATCACTGCGTTCTGTCTTTGACTTGACTTATCAAGTCAAAGACACAAATGAGGTTTTTCTTTTTTTAAAGTTATGGCAAATTCAAAGTACTTTGCATAAGATCAAGAAAGAAAAATATTATCAAACTTTATAAAGAAGTGATAATAATATAAGGTCTTTGTACCTTTATGCAATCGATTTCTAAACTGCCTGTATCGCGTGTTTCAAACACTTGTTTCTTGTGACTTTCACATTGTCGACTCTCTTGATTTTCTTGAATTTTCGTATATCTTTAAAGTCATTCTATAAGAATAATCTTATATATTAGAAATTAATTATTTATTATTATAATTTTAAAATTTTTATTGTTACATTTTTCTTAATTCACGTGTTTGGTTTGAATTGAGATAATTTTTCGTAATCGGTGGGAGATTTTTGACAACTAAAGAGTTTTATTATACAAATTATGTCGACTTTCCCTTGATTATTGAAGATAAAATGATGATGAAAATTCATGTTTTCTTTAAAATCCGATTATATTAAAAAAATAAAATAATTTAAATATATTCTAAGGTCGAGGTTTCTTTAAATGTCGTGTCGTATCTTCATACACTTGCGTAGTCATGGCGACCGTAAAAACGACGTCCGCACGCTAAATACCATCAGTTACACAAACTCGCGTGCTCTGCGTCGTTGTGTACATAAACAGGATTATATATTTTTTTTGTGATTGTAATTAAAATTATGCGAGATAATAATAGAGCGCAAAGAAGTTGCCTTACATTTATTTACTTGGACTATTTGATTTTAGACAATAGTTTTTTTTTTTAAATCAGTACAATGTCGAGGACAAGATCGCATTTGTTCTTCTTATATTATATCGCAATATTTCGTCTTATATTTGAATATCCATGAATTTTATCTAATATCATATTAAAATTTAGACATTTTCCTCTGAACTATATAATTAATAATTTCTACAGTTTCTGGCTGTGCTTAATTGGACATTACGTTTATTATAAATACATAAACACTGTATTTACACACATACACATTTACACAATACAACAAACTCATTTACACTGTATTACTTTTTTGACAATTATATTTAAAACATACCACTCCTATGAGGAGGATAAGTGTTTTTGAAATTTTATAAAAATCAATGTAATACTCCACAATCCTTACAGCGAGAGGAGTGAGAAGAAAGCTCAGATGCTGTTCAACCAGGAGTTGATTAATGAACAGAATATGCAACAGCAATTACTTTTGGAGCAGCAGTTGAGACAGGTTTGCAGCTTTTATTATATTTTTCGTTTATGTTTTTATGAATTGAAAACAATGATTTTAAATGTGTTTACATTTTTCTGATTATTTATTTATCGGTTAAAGGTTAAAATGATCCAGAACCAACAACAATCTGGTCCAGTCGATCAAGTGAAGGCTGGCCTGCTGAACGGTGTTGGCTCACAGCCTACTCTGGCATCCGTACAGTAAGTGCTTAAAATATCTTATTGTAGGTATTAATTGATGATCTAATTTATATATTTGCTATATGAATTTTAATTTATGTGTCTAGGCTAGATCAACAATCTCAACTGCTGCAGGCTCAGCAACAGCTCCTACAACATCAGTTTCAGCAGCATCTTAATAATGAAGAGAAAGCCATGAAATTGTTTCAGCATAATCTTATGCAGGCACGCATGTCACCTTCTCTCACGGGCGACCAGCAAATCTTGCAGCAGCAGCAGATTCTTCAGCAGCAGCAGTTTCTTGAACAAAATCTCAAACAGCAGGTGATGATGGAACAGAATCTCCTTAATCAGCAGATGTTAGAGCAAACGGTAACCAACCAAGTGTTGATGGAACAACAGGCCCAGCAAGCTCTTTTCGAACCGCAGCAAAATCAACTACAACCAAATTTATTAAATCAACAGTTAGTAGCAAATGAAATTAACAATCAAAATCAAGCGTTGCAGCAGCAAATAATACAGCAGCAACAAAATATTATCGCTCATCAGGCAGCGGCGATTCAGCAAAAACAGTTGGAGGAGCAATTGACGGCCCAGGAAAATATAATTACTGGACCTCAAACGAATCTCGTTTCAAATCAAGTATTAGACCCATCTTTACAAAACTTACAAAATATTTTAGCCCAAATTATACACAGGCCGGACAATTTGCAGTCAAGAAAAGATTCCGAGTCAGAACAAATGCAACAACAACTTTTACAGCAGCAGCAGGCACAACAACAACTACAGCAACAACAACAACAGCACCAACAGCAACAACAACAGCAACATCAGCAGCAGCAGCAGCAACAACAACAGCAGCAGCAGCAGCAACAGCAACAGCAACAACAACAGCAACAGCAACAACATCCACAGCAAATACAACAACAAATTATTAATCAACAAGCTGAAAACGAACTTCAAAAAAATGCTCTGCAAGAGCAGGAATCCATGCAACAGCAACAAAATGTAATGAATGTGCAAGTACAACAATCAGCTGGTCAAAGTATGAACTTTCAACAAACTCAGCAGTTTATGCATCCAAACTTATTAACGGCTGTAGATCCTACTATTTTTGCGCAACAACAACAAGTAGCACAAGCGCAGCATCAAGTAGCTCAAGCTCAACAACAACTAAATATGCAAAAACAAATGTTAGCACAGCAGCAGCTTGTACTTCAGCAACAGTTAATAACTCACCAGCAGATGCAATTGCCAGGACAAACATTGTCCCCACAGCATATACGAAACTTGCAACAACAACAATATTTAGCTCAACAGGAGTTACAATTGCAAACACAACAGAATATAATTGATCAGCAAAATTTAGCGTTGTTGACACAAAAACAGCAACTAATGGGGCAGCAGCAGCAAAAGGTAGAGGAGATATTACGAGCACAGAGACCAATATACACCCGCCAAGGATCAGAGCAAAGCCAAATAAGCACAACGGAGGTTCACGATCATCAGCAACCAGTAGTTTCCGATCAATATCAACAGCAAAAACCACTTCTACAACCGCAGATGTCGATGGATCAAATGTATCAGAATCAACAATATGTAGAAAAACAGTTACAAAAGCAACCGTCCGAAGAGCAACCCTACCATCCCCAAGTGCAACCAATGCAGGGCCAATCGCTTCCTCATAACATGATGGTGCAAAATTTCAGCCTAATGCAGCAAAACGAAAGGCAGATATCTAGTCATGAAGGCACACCTGTGCAAAATTTTACTGCCAATCCTCTGCAAATGTACCAACAGAGTCAGCCTGTGCAAACTATGCCGAACATTGCGTACAAATCCGTGGAAACGTCCATACCGTCTACAGTTCCTACAACATTACCTCAAAATCCTCCTGTGACTCAGTATCAGCAGGTGGATACCGTACCGGCGTCGAATCCTACTTCGATACCTTCGTCAATTCCAGCCGCTGTGCCTACCCAGGTTCCTCAAGAAGTCAAATCTCAAAATCAAGTCCCCGATACAGTGCCTCAGCAACTAAACATTCAAGCCGAAGAAGCTTTTGTGCCTAATGGTTGTCATAAAGAGCAGTTCCACACTCCGATGACAGAGTTCCCTACTGGTGCGACACATGTTGATGCAATACGGCAGCCGGAACTTAATTCCGTGGAAGAAAAACAAGCGGAAACTCAACAACAGGATGGTACGTATTCTATTTAATTCATCAACTAAAAGAATTTACTAGATTGTACTGTCACCGTTTTTCTGATAATTGGTATCTAATTCAGTAGAAAATTTTGTCCACATATACTATCAGTTGAAGTTAAATAAAATCCTGTATAAAAATATAAAACAATTAATTATTACAGAACCTCATTAAATCTTCACTTAAATATTTAGTATAAGTAATAATTTAATATGTAAATTTAGTATAATAACATTTTTGTAATGTACGTGTTATAATGTACCTTAGGCACAGCAGTACCGTCTCCCATAACGAGCGAAAAGAAAAGTCGTGGTTCCAAGAAGCGTTCTCGAGAGAAAGAAAAGTTTCCGCGTCTCACGTTACTGACGATAAGCGACGACAACACTGTGGTCGAGTGCCTGCTCGAGTCCAAGTCGAAGACCGTAACTTTCAAGTTCCACGTGCCGGATGTCAACCCTGAAGAACTAGCCAATAATCTTGTAAATGAGATATTACTGACTTTTTTTAACTATTTTTTTTATTTGGTCCCACTGTCCGACGGGATTCTTTAAAGTGAGAAGCCTAAAGCAATTGTAAAACATGTTTTTAATTTACTGTAGACATTTTTTTATTCTAGATGAATTTTAGTACAGCATAGTATTTTTGACATCATTTCTGGCTCGTTTTTTCATTTGTAAGTAAAACTTTTTTAAAAGTGAAATCAAAAGAAATCTACGTGAATGTGAACGTTTGACAATATATATAGAACATATTTTTCAAATTAAAGACAAAGAAAGAGTTTTTAAAAGTATTCACTCCAGATAGTGCATGTCGTCGTCGACGCCGCCCGAGCGGTCGTACTCAGTCGAGATCTCGTGACTAATGGAGGCGCGCGCAGGTGGCGAACAACTTGCTGCCGTCGTGGCAGAGCGGCGCCTTCACCGAGCTCATCGGCGACATCGTGCGCGAGCTGCGCGAGCCGGCCACGGCGCGCGCGCCCGGCCGCCTGCGCCTGCACGTCGACAAGGTGCGCGGTGCGGCGGGTCGGCGGGGTCGGCGGGGGGCTCGGTCGGGCTGCCTTCGTACTAGGTGTATGTGTGTTCGGCTTGCAGACGGATTACGACTCCGAGACCACCGAGCGCGACGAAAATTTGACAGATTCGAACCAGGACAACTCCGAGTGCACCACGCCCACCGCGTCGCAGGACAGCATCGCGCTGGCCGAGCTGGCGGACGAGGCCGAGCCGCCCCCGCCGGTCGCCGGCCTGCCGCCCGCCGCGCCGCCCGCCGGGCCCCCTGCGGGCCCCCCCGCCTGCCTGCCGACCGTCGACACGCTGGCGCGCAAGATCAGCACCGCCTCTTCTATAGGTAATATTCCCATCGGTCGATGCGCTCTGGTGAAAGTTTCGTTTCGTTTCCCATTATCTGGTAATTAAAAATGTGTTTTCCGAATAATTCATTTTAGTTATTTTTTTATGCGATACGACCTTGGTCTATAAATATACATTTCTGTTTTAATCGTTAGGTTCTAATCAGTCGGATGGAGGATCGATAGCGGATCGGTCCGGTAGTACCGAATCGAACGGCGAGAAGAAATCCCAAAAACCCACTCGAAAGATTTCGAGATTTCTAGTCAGTCCCGTCGTAGATCGCGGCGAGGACGTTCCGGAGGAGAAAGTCGACCGGACGTCAGCCGAGTCGGATAAACCGGCAGAGGTTCCGAAGGTAGCCGAAATCACCAAAGAACAGCCCCGCGAGCCACTAGTGAACGGTCTTCCAGAACCGGAGCCGGCACCGACGTCTGTTTCGCAACCGGTGCCCGTTCCACAATCGGAAGCCGTACCTGTCACACAACCGGAACCGCTCGCACCGGTAGCGACGCAAATGACTCAAGCCATTCCTTCTGATAAATTTGTTCCTACGCATCAGTACCCACTCCCGACGCAACTGTCGCACGCGCCACAGACCGTCACCGACCACCGGCCGGTGGACAGGAAGCAGGTCCTGAGCGAGTCGACGAGCGGGCCGATTACGCAGACGGCCGTGCAACCGATTGTCACGTCTACGCATCTTCAGTCGACGATGACGCAAAATTTTCCATTTCAAACAACGATTAATTCTAACTTATTTAATGGAACTTTACAACCAAATCTTACAAACTTAACGACGCCATTACAAATAGCAACAGATACTCCGCTACTCGGTCTGAGCCAAGTCGGGACACCTATGGGGGTGAGTGGAGAGTTGGGCCTGAATATAGGCCTGGGGCAAGTAGCAACGGGGCTCACTGATCCGATGGGGCTCAGTAGGCTGCAGCTGACGCAACCCTCACTGACCCCCACTCCGGGGGTTACAGACTCGCTTGCGAATGCAGAAAATATTCAGAGGATGTTGCTCAAGCAGAATATAATAAAGTAAGCTTTTTAATTTATGTATATTCGATATTTAATAAAATAGCACTAAACATTAGAGACGCTTCGAAGGCTTCCTTCTTAAAAAATAAGAAAATTGCTTATTGATAATACTGAATAAGGAGACTTATTCAATATTCAATAAAATTATTGGTTGGTATTTATAAAATGTAAATAATTATTATATTTTTTTCAGCCAACAGCAGAATCTCTCGGGGCCTAACCTACTGGGTCTTCTCAACCAGCAGCAGTACCCCCAACCGGAGCTTTCGCTGCACAACAACCTGCTGACTAACACGCAACCTGGTATGTGACCATATTTATATAATACTGCCCTGGTTTTCTAAAGTTACTGCAAATTGAACTGAATCATTATTAATTGATCATTTTGTTATTTATAGAGTGATAAATGTTTTAGTCAATGTGCCTGGTTGCTATATTGAAAAAATTGAAATAAAATTACTATTAGTTACGAATTAAATGAATTTGCAGAAACTCCGTAGATACCAGCTTTGTAGCTCGTGCATGGCATTGTGCTATGCAATGTTGTATCTTACTAACTTGCTCGTAGAAACCTTTTTATGCGATAAGTCATAGTAAGTATTTATGCGAAGACAACACATTCTTGAATTGTACTATTGCTAACGTATGTGAAATAAGAAGAAATTATTAATAAATATCACTTTTAAGCCGTCACTTCAAAATACATTGTTTTAAACATAATTTGACCGTGTTTTGGAAACTATAAAATAGATTTCGTCGATAAACTTGCAATAAAATCTTGTTATATGTTATATTTGTGTGACCATATTACCCGATTGGCTGTCCCCGCTGTGACTAACGCTGTGTGCAGGGCCCATGTGTCGCCTGCCGTACGCTCCGCCGCGCTACTACCAGCCCATGCTGGCCACTGCTAACGAACTCATAGGTAACTACCACGCTAATTTCTAACTTAAAACGACGAAATTAAGTCCAAATTATTAAATATGACAGATCTTTAATATCAGTTGTGAGTGACGCCGTGCATATATATAGGTGTTATGTACCTCGTGTACATAATAAATATAGTTTTCTATCATACCGATTGATGCGATATGAAACAATTATTTACTACCACTTTATGCTTATATGACAATTAGTTTAAGAACTTAAAATGTGTACATTATTTGTAATTATGACTAACATACGTTTCTCGTGTCCTAATTAAATGTTAGCATGCATGCATATTGAGCTTGTTACGATTTGCCAATCGAAAACACACCTCAGTTATGTTTTCTTAAAAAAAATTTATTTAAACCTACACGGCAACAACAATATTATAAAAACTACGGTTTTAATAAGAGAATGTCTTTTCAGCATATGATTGTACATTATTGACGGGCCGTTGGCGTGTTCGGTAGATACTTGCTTTTCACGCCGAAGGTTGTGGGTTCGATTCCCACAAGGAACAGACATTTGTGTGCATGAACATGTGTGTTAGTCCTGAGTCTGGGTGTAATTATGTATGTATTTACAAAAGAAAAGTAGTATACGTAGTATATCAGTTGTCTGGTTTCCATCGTACAAGCTCTGCTTAGTTTGGGATGAGTGAATAATGGCCCAGGATTTCCCAATATATTAATATTGTTGTTTGAACATGGTCAGATTTCTTCCAAGCCCATTTTAAACTAATTAATATATCTCATGAAGTATTTTACCGCCAAATATTTGTAATCTGTTATGTGCCAATGTGCCGATTTAAAGGACGAGATAGCCAGTGGAACAGTCAATGGAAATTGTATCGTATAACTGCCAATATGTACATAATAGACATTGGCAGTTATATCTATATATGTATCGTTGACATTAAGTAAGTCTTCGTTTCAATTTTGTTGAATTGTAATTAGACTACTCAGCATTTGTGTATTAGGACATTGGAATGTAATGTTCATTAATCCAAACTTTTGATGTGCATTATTATAAAATATATGGAGACGTACATTGCTGATCAAAGTAAAGATTGACTTTAAATAATGGTCCTTGGTCGATGGCAGGCGCAATAGGCATTTTAGATTACGGGTTAATTTATATAAGGGTCACTGTTCAGCCAGATTTGTCAATCTAATTTTGGTCTTGTATTGAAGTCTTGAGTTTAACAGATCCAATTATTAAAACGAAGCAATAAATACATTCGGTGCACCAAATTCATGGTTTATTTTTGGATAATTTCTCATTCAGTCCAGCAGCAAGCCTTACAAAACTCGGGTCAGCTTAACCAGCCGATGTCGCAGCTGAGCCTGGGCTTGGGTCTGGGCGCTCCTCTCCAGCCTGCTCTGGCGCAGAACCTCGGCCTGCAACAGAACATAGGTCTCGCCTCGCAGAACCTCGCACTCAATCAGAACATTATGGGACAGAATCTTGGACAGAATTTAGGTGAAGAGAAATATATATCAAAATACTTATAGTGTAATTTTTAAATATTGCAAAATTAAAATTGGATCAGTATTCTAAAGAAGTTAGGTTTCATACTCTAAGCTGTTTTAATAAATCGGTTCTTCATACAATTTATGTATCGCAGTTGACACGATTACTTAAGATTTAAAATCATTTTTTTCGCTAGATTTTTAGTCCTAGTTATCATTTCAAATACGAAATAGATAATAAACATACATTTCATCTTCATTCGAGTCAGCTAGATGATCACGCTTCCTTTAACATAGGTCTAGCCGGTCAAAATCTAGGTTTAAGCGGTCAGAATCTCATGGGTGGTCAGAACCTCGGACTCGGCGGTCAGGGGCTGGGCCTGGGCGGCCAGAACCTGTCGCTGATGGGGCAGAACCTCGGGCACCTCGTGGCGCAGCGGGCCGTGCACAGCGCACTCGCGCGCAGAGCCGCCGACATCGACATCGGTGAGTCGCCGGCCCGACGCACTTGGCTGTTCATTCATTACTCGGTAGCACGTACTTTCTTTGTCATTTAATATAACTTTGCAGATTTGTAGTGGAGTGTATTCATATCAATTTATTATATGTTTACATATTTTAAGTAGAACAACTCTTTAACTTTGTTTTGGGGTATTTATCTAAATCTTTAAGTGATCATCCGAAAGTATTGATCGCGTAGTTACATCTAAAAATAATCGAGCCTCTACACTCGTTCATAACTTGAAAGGTTTAACATTCATATCAGCGTATCATAGTTACTGAGAGATACATTCATTAGAATGTCATTAGAATAGCAGAATATTCTACTGGTGGTAGGGCTTTGTACAAGCTCGTCTGGGTAGGCACCACCATGTATACCATCATATATTTTACCGCAAAACAGCACTACTTGGTTTTGTTATGTTCCGATTTGAAGGGTGAGTGAGCCAGTGTAATTACAGACACAAGGGACATAACGTCTTAGTTCCCAAGGTTGGTAGCATTGGCGATGTAAGCGATGGTTTACATTCTTACAATGCCAATGTCTATGGGCGTCAGGTGGCCCATATGCTCGTCCTATACAGGGTTACAGGGTAATATGTCACGATCCTTTTAAAGGGTTATAGTTCAGGACAATAGCTATCAAATGACCCCCAAAATGCTTATGCAAAAGTGTATCGTTTTCGAGTTATTAATTTTTTAATATTTTTTTTATTTAAAGGATGTTTAAGATTCTAAAATTCAATAAAAAAAAAATCAACGTATTTTCCCTATTTTTTTTTTGTATTTCTTGCTAGGGTACATCCTAGTTAATAATAACCAGTTATAAAACAAAAACAATCTTCAAGCATTTTTAAATTACAGATCCAAAACTGTACAACTTTTCGATTTTTAATTTTGATCCTTTAAGTTACTCGCAATTTTTTTGTAAAAATCACTATGGCTCTTATCGTGCGGATCATTTTAAAAACATCTGCGTTTCCTTAGCTATCCATCGGTACATAAAAAGTACAGTAACAATCATAAACTCAGGAGAAAATTAGATAACAAAGAGACCAGGTAGGAAATTCTAAGAAATGCTATTGTTAAGAAATTAAATCTGGATCAAAGACAAAAGGACCTCAATGCAAAGTAGTTAAAGATTATTTTTAATAGGGGTAATAGGTAAAAAAGGAGAGATAAACCAGAGCTGTTTGTGGAATACTATTATCAATTCCTTTGAATTTACCGTCATTTTTTCTAATTTCCTTTTATCTCATTTCTTTTAGGAATAAGAGTAATAAAACCTTGTCGGGGTACATAATACTCACTGTACTTGCACTGCTCGTATAGTGTGGACGCGCTTTAGTGAATATTGATCTCTTAAATTTTTGAAAAAAACCAATCCAGCCGCGTGGACAGTAAACCAGACTCTCCATTGAGATACGCCCAGTCGGTTTGCCACAATATTGGTGGAAACTGTAGGGTCCTCTCGAAAATGACGAATAATTACATCTTCTTCATCTGGAGAACGGACACGAGGGCGTCCGGAATCAGATTGTCTCCTTTGCACGCGACCAGTTTCTCTAATTCGACGATACACACCAATAAAGACACTATTGTCAGGTGTCCGGCGATCCGGAAATCGACGATTATACTCACGACGAGCAGCTGCGGCGTCACCGTTACAATATCCATAGCAAAATAAGATGTCAGCGTATTCCTCATTAGAGTACGGACGACGAGAAGAATTTTGTTCTGCAGCCATAATAGTCCTTTTTACGCGCCAAGTTATCATAAACACAAATCACAAATTCCTTTTAGCCTTTTTTTTTTTTTTTATAGAATAGGAAGGTGGACGAGCATATGGGCCACCTGATGGTAAGTGGTCACCAAACGCCCTTAGACATTGGCATTCTAAGAAATGTCAACCATCGCTTATAGCCAATGCGCCACCAACCTTGGGAACTAAGATTTTATGTCCCTTGTGCCTGTAATTACACTGGCTCACTCACCCTTCAAACCGGAACACAACAATATCAAGTATTGCTGTTTTGCGGTAGAATATCTGATGAGTGGGTGGTACCTACCCAGACGAGCTTGCACAAAGCCCTACCACCAGTAAAGCTAGCCGAGTCACGAAGTTGTAAGAAACAGAGTCCAGTAAACGAAGCGGTTTTTTTCAAAAATTTAAGAGATCAATATTCACTAAAGCGCGTCCACACTATACGAGCAGTGCAAGTACAGTGAGTATTATGTACCCCGACAAGGTTTTATTACTCTTATTCCTAAAAGAAATGAGATAAAAGGAAATTAGAAAAAATGACGGTAAATTCAAAGGAATTGATAATAGTATTCCACAAACAGCTCTGGTTTATCTCTCCTTTTTTACCTATTACCCCTATTAAAAATAATCTTTAACTACTTTGCATTGAGGTCCTTTTGTCTTTGATCCAGATTTAATTTCTTAACAATAGCATTTCTTAGAATTTCCTACCTGGTCTCTTTGTTATCTAATTTTCTCCTGAGTTTATGATTGTTACTGTACTTTTTATGTACCGATGGATAGCTAAGGAAACGCAGATGTTTTTAAAATGATCCGCACGATAAGAGCCATAGTGATTTTTACAAAAAAATTGCGAGTAACTTAAAGGATCAAAATTAAAAATCGAAAAGTTGTACAGTTTTGGATCTGTAATTTAAAAATGCTTGAAGATTGTTTTTGTTTTATAACTGGTTATTATTAACTAGGATGTACCCTAGCAAGAAATACAAAAAAAAAATAGGGAAAATACGTTGATTTTTTTTTTATTGAATTTTAGAATCTTAAACATCCTTTAAATAAAAAAAATATTAAAAAATTAATAACTCGAAAACGATACACTTTTGCATAAGCATTTTGGGGGTCATTTGATAGCTATTGTCCTGAACTATAACCCTTTAATATATTATATTTTATAGTATAATATATTAAAGGGTTATATAGTATAGGTTATAGTTCAGGACAATAGCTATCAAATGACCCCCAAAATGCTTATGCAAAAGTGTATCGTTTTCGAGTTATTAATTTTTTAATATTTTTTTTATTTAATTTATATATATATATATATATATATATCTACCTATACTATAAAAAAGAAAAAATATTTTTTTTTGCTAATACAATCATAATAATAAAAATTATTATTATTATAAGTCATAATTTAATATTGACCTATTATAATTTCGTATTCGCTTGTTAAATCTTCCAAAACTCTCCAATATCTCAAGTCTCAACTTGAGATATTGGAGGATTGGATGCAGAATTAATTTTCACACAAGTTGTCATTTAAATATAAGGCTTTTATTGATTATAATCGATCCTCATTCGTCCTCAGGCATGACGAATGTGAACTCGACGGGCTCGTCGCAGCCGAGCACGCCAAACAAGAGTCAGTCCTACAGCGAGTACATGCTCACTCTGCAGAACAAACTCGCCTCTATCTCGAACAGCGTGAGTTTTTGTAGTTGCTAGTATCACCCGTGATCCACTAAACCAGCCGTCGAATTATAAAAGTTTCATGTATCGCGTTTGATAAATAATTTACGACAATTTTAGGTATTCACTTAAGAGTAATAAGAGGGTAGATTGACAAGTTCGCGGCTAGATTTTTTTTTATTACACAACCGTCATTTGATTGACGAACTTTTTGGTAGTCACCGTGTAAAATTTTGTTGCTGTAGTATTTTCGGTTGTCAAACTAGAGCGAATTTGAATCCAAGACCTCAGTATATATCCATTTTTAAGCTACCCGCTAGACCAACAAACCGTTAGTCACAGCACAGTTCAATCATAAGGGGTTTGCCACCTAAATATAAATATAAACGAAATGTAATAAGTATAAAAATGTTAAATTTATTTTATATTGTTAATATATTAAGACAGTAAAAATAATAGTGTATTCATCCAAAAGTGTATATTATAGTAATTTTCCGTTTCTAGGGTCCAGTTTCTCCACAATCTCCTCTAGAATACAGTCCTGCGTTATCGCCGACGCATAAACAAATGCACTCAGTTCCTGGACATAAGGTAATTTAAAATACGATATTGGTTCATTGTTGCTACGGATTATGTTTGAAATTATTGACGCCTAGTTTCTTTCAAGAACGCTAAACTTTTTTTACCTTACTTTTTTATTTTCTTACTTAGCTTACTAGCGTAGGTTACTACTAGCTACTTAGGTTTCCATAATACGTAAATAAAATACATCGATAAAAAAAGTATTGCTTACCGATAAGATGATGTCAAATTGCCACCTTTGTTCCGTAGTTGTGTTTAATTGTTAATGCTTTTTCACTTATCATTAATAAAAATTCAACCCATCTACTTTAATTCAATGTGTTTTTTACCGTGAGAATATTTTATGACATAATTTGTATTTTTTATGACATAATATTTCCGATATTTATCCATATGAAATAAAAACGTGTGATAAAAAATGTATACTATTGGTTTTTAGCGAAATGCAGGCGAAGGCGGCACAGAGGGCGGCGCCGAGGGCGCGGAGGGCGCGGAGGGCGCGGAGGGCGGCGAGGCGGGCGGCTCGCACGCCGAGCGCCTGGCGCACCTCGACCACGAGCTCAGCAAGATCAGCCTGCACTACAAGCACGCGCAGCCCAAGGTCAGCGCGCTCGCCGCCCGCACGGCCACATACGTACATACAGTATTCTGTCTTCTTACGCGTCGGTCGGAACGCATTCGATACCTACGCGCCTCGAGTTCGGTGGACACCTCGGTATAAAAAAGTTAGGGTCGCCAACTGTTTTTGAAAAAAATAACGTATCACAAAACATTTGAAAAATAAGTATATTTCAATTTTTTTAAATTTTCGTTATCTCCTCCCTGGCATATTTTTGTGTGTTTCCAGTAAAAACTTACAGTTTTTCATTATCCTCAAATTTTTGGAACCAATCTTTACATTCCCAATTTAAATTTAAATAAACGAGCAAATAATTTTTTACTAAATTTATGGATGTCATTGTTCATTTACTGGTTAGGGCTTTGTGCAAGCTCGTCTGGGTAGGTACCATCCACTCATGAGATATTCTACCGCAAAACAACAATACTTGATATTGTTGTGTTCCGGTTTGAAGGGTGAGTGAGCCAGTGTAATTACAGGCACAAGTGACATAAAATCTTAGTTCCCAAGGTTGGTGGCGCATTGGCTATGTAAGCGATGGTTGACATTTCTTAGAATGCCAATGTCTACGGACGTTTGGTGACCACTTACCATCAGGTGGCCCATATGCTCGTCCGCCTTCGTATTCTATAAAAAAAAAGTCATGTGGTCGAAGTGTCTGTAATAGTTAGTAATTATTCACTTTTGTTGTGTTTCACTTTACGCATCATAAATAGTAGAGATTGGAATAGTGTATTTTCACATACTTTATTTTATGCAAAAGTGTTAAAGTATATTTACCAAAAAAAAAAATGTAGAATACGTTATTATAAAGTATAGTTGGCAACCTTAACTACAATCGCGAATGACGTATCGCGTGTTGTCGTCACGCGCGGCGGTAGGTGACTCATTTCAAGGACAGGGCCTGTAGCGAGGGCGGTTTGGATGATAACCGAGCGTGTAACGTGTTGCAGGACGCGTACAGCGAGCACGGGCCGGATATCAACGACGCCGCCGTTAACAACTATCATGAAGGTTAGTTCCTTGTCGTCATTTTATTTCGATAGACACATGAGTGCATATTTTCAATTTACGACATCTCTTGAATCGCCATTTATGGTTTTCGCTGATTATATCAAAACAGTCAATATATTCGTGATACTATGATACAATAATAAATATATCGTTACGAAAACGTAATTATATGTATTAAAAATATGTTGCGTCTGAATATAATTAATCTTCCAATCTTTGAGTCTACAGTGATTTCTAAAAACACTAGTAATGTAAAGATCACTACATTTGAATACTAGCTTCCTTACAATAGGCCAGGTACACACTAGGCAGTTTGTGACACTAGCGGTCCGTTCCGTGTCCGCAGAGCGCGCGCCGGCTCGCTTCCAGCTGTCGCGCGCCGCCGCGCTGCGCGGGTACGCGCTGTGCCGCCTGCTGCCCGCCGACGGCGCGCACGGTACGGACTTCTCTGCCGACTTGTTTATATTCTAATATTGAAGCTCAGTTTTTACTAGTACTTTATCTAGTACGATGATCTGTTCTACTTGGGATCATATTCGGGACCTTCTAGACAGTTTTTTCACCCCTAGGCAAAGATAAACTGGAGCTGTCTCAGAGTCAATTCGTGGGAGAGGGAGCGCTGGACGAGCTGTCGTGCGACAACACGTCGCTGTGCGAGGATGCGGGCGAGGCGTCGGCCGACGCGGACGCGGACGCGGGGGCGGACACGGACGCGGACGCGGACACGGACGTCGACTGCGACACCTACGTGCTGACCGACCGCACGCGCGCGCGCCGCTACGTGCTGGACGACGCGCTGGCCGAGCGCCGACACGTCATCCTGGACCCCGCGCCGCTGGTAGGTGGCGAGCCGCTTACACACCGATCGTGACGCGTTCATGATTTGGTCAAAGTCGAATTCACCTCATGACGTACCTACGTCATTACACGTATTTACGACTTACCGAGGAGACCAGGACCCGAAGGCTCGTGAGGCGAATAACATCTGCGTCGAACAATTCATAATACTTCATGGCGACCACGACCGCTCTGACAAGAGTGTCACGACGAAGAAGAAGACGCGTTCATTCTCGCTTATGTGTATTTAGAGGAAGAAATAAAAACTAAGAAATTACAATTCATATTACATTTAATTTACATTCATTAGTTTATATACAATTGAACATGAACACTAAGCGCCTTTTGCACTTTATTTTATTTGAATGTTTTAGTTTTCAATTAGTCACATAGATGGCGCTTCGACGGATTGATCATTGTTTATAAATTTTATATTTCTTAAAGAGCGACTCGAGGCCGAGTCCCGGCGAGGCAGTCGAGACGACCGAAGCCGGCGAGTTCGAACGCAGCTACCTGATTCTGGACACGCTACGGGATATGACCTGCACGGTCATCGACCGCACATTGGCACTAGAAGACGACGCCTGCTTCGCACGCTTTACGGAGAGAAGATATCGCGACGAGGCGCCGGTCAGCGCGGGACTCTCCGTGAGCGAAGAGTTCGCGCGCTGGCGAAGCGCCGCGCCCCCCGAGCCCCCGCCAGCGCTCCCCGGGGCCCCCGCGCCTGCCGGGGCCCCCGCCGCGCGTCGCCGGCTGCTTCGAGACGTGCCCGCCGCCGACCTGATGGCCGACCTCTACGTCGACGACGCGCTCACCGACAGAGGTACTAGCGGACCTGCCATTTTTAAATGTTACTTTATAAATGCGATGGCATATTTCGTGGTGCTTGTATGGAACATTCGATTATGTATGGGTAAGCGAACAAATGTCGCACCTGATGGTAAGCCACCACTGATGTCACCACTGATGTCACCACTGATGTCACCACATTGACGAATGTTCTGTATTAGTAGATATTGCCGACTTTGACAAACCATTGTTATTACTGTTTAATAAATTATTATTGTTTTTCATTATATACCGGAACAAATAAATACTATACGTATTGATCAATAGCAAAAACGATTATGTGAAGGTTACACGTAAACACCTTTTGATATTAAAGATCTTTACACACAATATATAAAAGTAAAGTCGGTATTGTACGTAGCGGTGTGTGTGTGTCCACAGCGCAGTGCCGGCAGTTGGTGCTGATGTCGGTGCGTCCGCGCTCATGACGTGTGTAGCGATTCACCTTGTACCTTATATTTATTGTACGTGTAACATACTATATCTATTAATTAAATATTCATATGTGATATCTATCTCGTTGTTTTCTTTATCTGTCGATTAAAAAAAACAACAATCTATCCAACAACCAACCAACAATCTATCATATTCGCCCGACTATGATAGCATCAAAGAGGGTTATGAATTCAGCAGGCTGTTTTTATGTATAATACTTTATAGTGTATTTTAAACCACTTATCATAATTTGATAAATGAGGAATCGTTTAAACCGTTGATAAAACTTTGGCGATGTCACTTCACACGCACTTATGCTATAATTGTTAAGTATTCTGTATTGCATTGTAAAATACACTTTATGTATACGTAATATGGATGACTTTTGAATACGATGCCTGATTGATATTTTAATTGCTATGTGAAGTTAAAAATAACTCACTGCAATAATGCTAAAAGCTAGTAATAGTAGTAGATTGAAGTGAAGAGAGGCGGCGGCGTTGGACCGCGGGTAGGCGACGCCGTACACCTGGAAGAAGTATTTTAATATTACCAGTCGATAGAAACCTGAACTGAACCGCGGTCCGGTTCGGTTATCGGATAGACCTGTACAAGAATGAAGCAGACATGAAGGAATTCGTGTTAGAACAAATCATGTCTTACTAACGCTTATTACGTGTTTTTATTAATAACGATGGATACAATTGTTTCAACTAAAAACTTATCTGTACATTTGTGCAGGATTTTTGAAAATTTTAATTTCGATGTCATCGTTAAGTAAACAAACAAGATGACGTCACTTACAACGTCATAGCTCTCCTACTGTATTTTGTTGTAATTAGGAATAGTCTATAGTAAGCGTATTCTGCTACAAACTCTACATACGACACTTTCTAAAATCAGCAGGTCGGTACACAAGCATATTCTAAAATATGTTTTATGGTCTCATCAAACATTAATTAAAGTATAACTGAGGGATCTGTGACTCATTTCGTTAAACTTTGTTGAATAATACACATATTTGTATATAGTTTTTATATAAACGGTTGACTGGTAGATAGTTCCTCATTGGAATAACTAAAATTAATAGGTTAATGTTATAAAATCATTGTTAATAATATATAACTAAGGAATACAATAACAAAAGACAGCTTTGATACTCGATAGACGGTGAGGTATTGCTAAGACAGTATAGTCGAGAGAAATAACAAACGAAAATGATTAACAAATTGACAAGTACGATTAGATTGTGTACGATGAAGTAAACAGTAAAGTAATTGTATAAGACGTAAGGAATATCTCGTTCCAAAGATCGTACACATACATACGTACATTATCAAATCTGAAACTCCTTGAATAATAAAAATATCTTTGATGTATATAATAATCGTATGCTTATCGTATCGTGTTGTTACACGTACGGTGGAGTTGATCCAGTTGAAGTACGAGGCCACGCGTGTGTTGACTCCCGGGAACAACGGATTTGCACAACCCCATCCCCAGGACGTCAGCCCCACCACAACGCCCCCCGCAACCACTGGCCCACCGCTGTCGCCTTGACACGCGTCCTTACCTGTAGCAACACATCGTGTACAAGTGGACGACCAACCGAGGGTGACGGCTATAATTGATGACGAGGGAGAAATGATAATGAGACGAAAACGCGAAAAAGAACGAATTGTTTGTTTTTTTAAATAATTAAAAAACAATCAATTCATTCTTAGCCTGTTGTGCTACAAAGAACATAACGACACTATAGCTAAAACCGGCATATCTGTAAACAAAAATCTTCTAGAATATGTTTTATGGTTTCATGAAATTAAATAAAGTAAAACTGTGGGACCTGTAACCCATTTGGTTAAACTTTGTTGAAAAATACACATATTTATGTATTATGTAATGATAAAAATTAAATTAATTGTTTTTCTATAAGCAGATAAATGAAATCGCTCAGATTTGTGCTCACCGCCCTCGTCGATCATCCCCGCACAGATCATGTTGTCAGTGACGGGGAAGGGATTCCCAGTGGCGTCCTCCAGCACGGCGTAGCGCGCCGCGCACGTGTCGTGCGACACCGTGTACACTTGCACCTCGTTCAGCACCGTCGAGCCTTGCGCCACTGACACCTGCGCAGATCGTATATGTTTCAAGTTCCTTAAAATATTGATGTCGCGCATTATGTTTTTCTTTAAGTTGCACGTTGATTTGATAATAATTAACGCGATCGAACCGCAGTCTCAGCTAAAGTAAAAGGTTTTACATTAATCCTAATACAAGGTTACGAGTATCAGTGGTACCCACATTGGTCCGTCCCCAGCCCAGGATAATGACGGGCGTGCCGACCGGCACCACGACATTCGCGGTCGGCAACGTCGCCAGCCCCACGGCCGTCGACAGCGGCACGGAAGCCGACAACATCAGCACGGCCACGTCGTTGTCGCGCACCGGACTGTTGTACGACTCGTGCACCACGATCAGCGACAACTGTCGCAGTAGGCCGCCTGCGTCGAGACCATTGGATTAATATAGCAACGCGTTGGTTCTACGCGTTACGAGTCGCAGCTATCAATAGAAAGCCAGAACTGCCATTAGAAAGAAATATAATGTTATTCAACATATTTGTATAGCTATCTGTGTATGAAAAAGTTTCCACCGAAATGCGTTAAATTAGGCACTACCACAACATTATAAAAACTGCGCCAAAAGTTATTCGAGTAGGATAGATAAAAAAAAATAATGAAAGAATTCCGCTTAGGTTTCATGCTTTTTAAAATAATCATAAAATTATAAACAATTATATATAATTAAATTTTTGCGTATTATTTTTCGACACAGCAGTCACTTGAGGTAATGCTCACAAAATTATTTTGGACTAGTTGAAATTTTGTATATTGTACTGTCACACTTCAAACTTCAAGGTTTTTGTACTGTTATTTACTGTTTACAGCTGGACACTTCGCCATATAAGATAGCCCTCCATACAGAATTGATACTTATTCACTTCATTGCAAAATTATTTTATACTACACATAGGAATAAAATCGACCGTATTCTAATGTCGGATATTCATACAATTAAAATAGTTGTTACGTATATATTATAAAAATACAGATACATATTGTATATTATCTATGTATATAAACGAAGAGACATAAACAATTTATACTTCTTAGCTTTGTCTCATGTTTTTAAACTGTAGGTATGTGTATGAGAGTCTTTAATTCCCATTGAAGCCCTATACGAAGGCGGCTTCGTACTAACCTTTACTGATATATGAAGATCCTATTCGGATTCTGTAGTAGACCGGGCTTACTTGTTGACCATTCCTGCAATAAAAAAATATGGGTAAAACATTTGTCAACATAAAAAAAGATTTAAAAAGGCGAGCACTTAAAGCTCGCAAACATAAATTTGAAACAAAAAAAAAATATTTTATTTTATTTACTCGTATTAACTTAACGCGGCTGATTTCAAAGTAAGTAAGAAATAAAATAAAATTACCGTAAGATCATTCAAGGATTTTGAATCCTTCAAAATTCAAAGGTTTCGAAAACAATAATGAGAATGATACAACGAAAGTAAAACTTAGTTCTAAGTTCTATGGAATTTTACTCTATTGTACTGTTTCTTACTCGGCAACGAAGCAATGCGCGGCTGAGAGCACGTGCCACTGAGTTATTAACGAACCCCCGCACGCTAGCTGAGAGCCGTACAGGATCTGCAAGATAGGGTAGAGATTCACACACTCATACGAAAACTCCGTTAAGGGCCAGCTCATTTATATAATTTTCTTCTCTGTATAAAGCTTGTAAGCTGTGTATCTTTAGAAGAGATTAAACATAATAGATTATACTTTAATTAAAAACTTTTAATTAAAAATTGCATAAATGGTATTGTAGCTAACGCATACGTTTTCAATTACGAAGTTGCAATTTCTAATCCAAACAAATCAAGTGAATAAATTCTGTCTTTTTTAGCTAAGATATTCTCAGTAGCATTTGATGATGATGATGAGGATTATGTCCTGTTAGATTTCATTCAAGGCGAATTCTGGCACAACCCAGAGTTTGAACCCAGGACATCGAGGACTGCGGCCTCATAAACTAGCCATTGGTGTAATGGCTAGCTTATAATGCCGCAGTACACAACACAACAAGTCAATTACATCGATATCTAATATACCTGTACAACGAACGGATACTTTTCCACGGATGTAGGAGTTCCTCCAATTATGCGCGTGCTGTTGTCGTCCACAATGCCGCCGGCAGCGGTCAAGTTAGATGTTTGGATAATATATGCGTAAGCTATTTCAAAAATAAATAGTATAATCAATATCTCAATATGTACCATCGAATTGGTTACTCAACCTATTATTAAGTATATAAGAATAAGTTTTTCTCATTTCTGTTGACAGTTCTCGTATTGAAATGAGCTTACATTTTGGTGATCGATATTCGTCAATTTTTTTAAGAGCGTTTGTTTGGATTGTACGGGCTTAGTATATTATGAATAATAATGTCCTCCAGACTGATTTCGGCCGCGGCGGCAAATCTCAAGAGAGATTAGCCAACTACGCAGGAGATATTATAGTGCACAAGTATGTGCCTAAACACAGGTGCACTCTCTATTCCCTAACTCTCATAATCCGATGGGACGGCAATCCTACACGACCGGAAAGAGTTCAGGCGCAGGACCAACCAAGGCTTTACGTGCTTTCCGAGGCACGGGAGTGTACACACTTCCAACTTCCACACTCCGGGCTGCTACTGAGAATTTTCTGACAGAAAAACCCAATAACTTTTGGGAAATGCCTCTTGGTCTAGTGGCTTGATATAAGGCCGCAGACCCGGAGGTCCTGGGTTCAATTCCCAGGTCGGGCCAATAAAAAGTTAATTATGAATAATATGATAAGCTTAAATCCACTTCTATCATAAATATTAAAAATAATATACGACAATTTTCGATACTAATTTTTTAATCTATTTATGAAATTACAAGTAAAATAAATACACAAAAAATTTGATTAAAAATGCCTACGTCTTTCGTAAGCGCGATTAACGACTTACGTCGAGAAAAAACCTGTTTGTTAAAGGTTAGATATTTAATTGACAATTTAATTCGTAATATTCGTATATTACATAGAAATAATTTAAACTAAAATAATTATAATTATATAACAACACATAGTAATCATACTGTCATAGTGTTTACTCTGCTATTATAGTAATTAACTGCTTGTGTTTATTAATTTAACAATTAAAGTTTTTGCGTTTCAATAGAGAAAACGAAAAAAGTATGGACAAGTCTTATCAATTTGGAAAAACCGGATAGTAAACTAAGTACTTGAATCTAATCTTTATTGTTATAGTACTTCGAATGAATGCTCTTTTCTAAAATCAATATTTAAAACCATGTTGCTATTTATGTAAGAACTAATTTCAAATAAACATAAAACTTTTATATATCTTTGCAATCTAAAGTACTAATACTTTATAAATATTCTATGCGATATGACAGGGAAAGTACATAACCATCCTAAATTAGGTGCTACAAGATTTTCAGTATTATCAGATGAACATAAATAGCTAATCAATAAATAAAGGAATTGTTTTATGTTTCCATTGTTTTATGTTACCTACATATTTACTTGGCTACCTATCTCACACAATTGTTATAAATTCGATAATCAAAAAATGTATATATACGTTTAATTCAATGAACGGGGCATTTTTGTCCTAAATCAACTACTAATATTAAATTAATCAATTTATTTATTTTCCTCGTCTTATTCAACTGGAGAAAGGAGCGCTGAATCATCGCCAGAGGGCCGGGAATTCCGATTCAAAGGGTATCTCAAGGGGACCCCTTGCATTCTTGCCAACATTCCATATTTTTGATTTTATTTGTGTATATTAAAACTTTAATATATTATATTATTGTTTATTATCTTGTAACTTTAAAATATTTTTAGTCCCTCTTTTTAAATAGTACTGAGCAGTGGTACTACGATACAAAAATTAGCGTTGCTAAGATTTTATTTTGGGAAGTGGCTGAATAGCCCAATAAAGCTAATTGCTAACTTGGTTTTTTATATTCATAATTTTAGGTCATTTTATTCATATACTTATACCCTTACCCCTCTGCAGCAATGGAAACAATCACGTTTAAAAAGAATTTCTTCATCAAAAAAATGTTAAATCTTACAACAAAGGACAAATCTTATCAAATCGTACTTACAAAACGCTATTAAATTTAAAATGAAAGTGACACACCACATTTTTGCAAACATTCACAATCGACTGGCGATCGAGAAGTCTCTTATCAACCGATAGCGCTGATATTATCGGTTGATCCAATTTCCATCTTCATCAGATATAAAAGCTCTTGAGCATGTGATTCATGATTATTTTTCAAATAACAAGCTGTTAATAGTTTTTTTTTTTATTACTAAAGGAAAAACTTTCGTGAAATAAAACTACAACGCTTTTAAATGGTAATATTTTGTGCCAGCACAAAGGTACCATACATTTGTGACACTTTTTCAACGATGAATTTTATAATATCCAGTTGTCACCTATGATTATTGAGGTACCTACCACTTTTTGGCAACTCTGTTTGATGTATTGATGATCTAAAAAAAAAAAATAAAATAAAAAAAAATGTTTGAAGCTGTTGTAATTACAATCTTGGTTCTCATCGCTGACATATATCAAATGTAAGGGTTACATACGTTTAGCAGTTAGCATCAAGTTGCTCTTAAAGCTGATGAAAATTTATTAAGGTTAGAAAAAATAAAAAACATTTCTGTGCCATACTTTTATATTTCATAAACAAAACCATATTTGCATTCATCGTAACAGACTTACACTAACTTTATTACTAATAGAGAACTAGTTCAAAGATTCCACGATACAGATCTATTGTTCTATAAAAGAGAAATACGAGGAATGTACAGAATAATGCGAAAAGTTTTACTTATTTTTTATAGAAAGTATAAAATTTACATATTAAAAATCTACAATAAGTATAAAACTCGAAACTTGGTCACACATCCAACTGCAAGAATTTAGTTAGTAAATATATTAAAAGTTTGATTATTTTTAGTCGAAAAAATATAACTTCGTATATATGTTAGATAAAAAAAAAAAAGTTTTATTATTTAATAAAAATCTTTAAATTTAGATAAATTCTCTGTACTAAAAATAATATATATATATAAAGATATAGTAGTCTCATGTTGAAGGAATGTTAACATTTTAGTGTAAATGGTAAAGTTATAATAGTAACAAGTAAGAATTGAAGTTTAAAAACATTAAACATCTTAAGTACAACAAAATCACTCATAACAACTCTAGTATTTGGCATCTTATATGTTCCCTTATGTGTATATAACTGCATACTAAGTAGTACAAAAACACCAAAACTGACTCACAGACGATCTTTCGAGAAAATCTATACTCAATACATTTAATTAATGCTAAGCAATGGTTTTGTTAAAAAATCAACCTATTCTTATCGCTATTGTTACTTGTCACATGGCACTGTTTTATGATTTCAACGTCACAGTAACATTAAAACAGCTGTACTCAACCTGCCGCCCGCCTGGCTATTTCGTTGGCCCACCTGATGTCACTTTAAACTATTCAAATATTTTTAATTTCAAAGAAGTTTTTGAATTAAACAACTGCTTGTAACCACGTTGTCTTTGAAACGTCAAGAAGTGATAAAAAAATGTTACAATATACGCGATAAATCTGTTCATAGTTGTTTAATTCAATTTGTAACAATCCCGAAATTTAAGAAATAATTATCTAATTTTTTTTTGTTTGCGGCCCGCGGCAACCTGACTAAGACGTTTTTGTATAAAGAAAAGGTTGAGTATACTGTATTAAAACATATTATATAAAATATTCAAGAAAAAAACCCTCAAAAAGCATCTGTACCCCATGTATCTCTTATTACAAAGACATAGAGACTATAATTTCCACTCCAAGGGGAAGTTTATAGTAAACAAAGCTGTCATCTATAAACCAATCTGTTAAATAAAAATATTAAAACTTAACCTAACGTAACTAATTCATATAATAACACACAGATACAACAAAATATATGAAACACACGATTAATCGCAATTCGTTTCAGATCTTTATAAGATTTTTTTTTAAATAAAATTTTATTATTTTACTAACTACAGTTAACGGATTTTGAGCGAAGTCGTATTGCACTTCCGAAGTATTTAAATTTTGGGTGACCTCGTTGAAAAACACCAAATTATACTCAATTGTAACTAAGTTGGAGAATAGAATGAATATTTGAAAAAAAAATAACAGTAAAAAATAAAATAAAAAATATATAATTTAGCTACGAACTAAATATTTAATATAAAAATAAATATAAATGTTTAAACAGACAAAATAATATTAGGAAGATAATATATAAGATCCAAAATTAACAAATTAAACTTTATAGTAATATATTTAAGGTTCCAATTAGAAAAACCCGTTGGATACAAAATTTGAACTTTCACTATGAACATTAAATAACGAACAACGTTTCATAGTTTATTATGTTTAGTAGCAATTAATCAGAAAGAGTGTAAATTTTGAATAGTTTAATAGAGAATTTTTTTTTATGAATATCTTCCTAAAGAAAATTTGTCTAGTCTTGTGTTGATAATTAATGAAATGTTGACTTTGATAACATTTTTTATAACTAGCCAGTTACATTTATCATAAAAATATTGCTTCAAATTGGCTGTCTATAGTTTACCGTAGTCTACATTCCATTTATATTTTTTTATAAGCTTGTCAATAGTATGTTAAGACACAATCTATTATGATTCGCTGCGATTGAAACATTCATACGAATGTTTTCATACGCTATCAAATCGATTTCAAATCACACTAAACATAAATATGTTTAGAGTTAATATATCTAGTGACATCTAGTCGAAATTAAAAAAAAATACAGTAGACGATTTAGTCTTATTATTGTATTACGTATTTCACTCCTCGCACGCTTCCTTCGTGCGTGTGACCGCTGGACAACGTCTGCGTCAACTTTTGTTTTATTCATTGGACTTATCGAGGTGATATTTTTGTGCGATTGTCATCGAGGCTTGATGGAATATTAGACGCACCGGTTTTGATACTTAGTATAAACATATGTAAATAAATGTGAAATAAAATATAAAAAAAATACTTAAAGTATTTTAGATTTTTAGTGTTAATCTATTCGAAATTATTATTCCTTAATAAAAATTTCTTACTAAGCATATTTTGGGTATTCATATAAATATATGATGATGATCATGCTGTATGAGCATATATTATGCTGTTAAATTGAAACGAAAATGTTGCTGCATTGAAACTGACTACCCGGTGCGTCGAAGTATCGGTATGTCGCTCACGGCGGAAGGTTCATTTGCAAGTTCTGGAGATACGCCGACGTCGAGTTCAACAGGCCGATACGTTGTTTCTGTTTTCGTTGTTCCGTCATCTGCGAGTAGGAAAATGATTTCATAAATTTTCCATAAAAATTGAATCAAAATATTGAACTTTCGAATGCTTTCGTGTATAACATAAGAATTCATAAAGTGTGAGGTGTCCGTCGGCCCGCAGCGGCCGCGGTACCTGGTCGCGCAGGTCGGTGAGCAGCTCGGTGAGCGCCCGCACGGCGGCCTGCGCGCGCTCCAGCTGCGCCTGCAGGTTGCGCAGCTCCAGCTCGCCGCCCTCGCCCTCCCCGCCGCCCACCAGCGACAGCGCGCGCAGGCGCGGGAACCACTCCAGGTTGTTGCTCTGGCGAGTGCGACGCGACATGTTACTTACGCGCTGGAGACTATTCGATTGCGATGTAACGAAAGCCTTTGCTATTGCGGACTGCCGTGTCCGCTGTTTCCTCGATATATCATTGTTCGTAATTTTTAATTTACGACTATTGCCATTGTTATTAAAAATGTAGTTACCGCTTTTGGTTAAGGTATCACTATGTCTTGTCGAGTGAAAGAAAATATGATTAAAGAAATGATTTAATGTGAATTTGAATAATACAGTACGTAATAGAGTCATAAATGTAAGCGCCTCTAGTTATAATCACCTTGATCATTGAGTGTACGTAGCTCTCGGGCCCGGTGAACTCGGTGGGATCCTTGACTCGCACCAGCACCATGAAGTACAGGTAGTGCCACATGTTGTGCTCACTCTTAATGTGTTCCTCGAACGAGACGGTCTTATTGTCAAAGGCTGACCTGTTCAACCCTGGTACGGAAACATAATACTTATAAGCGACCGTAAATAGAGGTTAATTTTTCCAACTAGCACAGTATCAGCAAAGAAATGCATAACGGCTGTACTAAGATTCTATAAACAATGTAATAATAATAAATTAAGCAATATATATTTAAAAGTATAATAAACATGATTTATAAGATTCTCACCACATATAAAACATGTGTTCTTCAGTATAAGTTCTTTTTGCTGCTTCTCGCTACGGAGATCGGCGAAGGTGTCGATAATAACACCGAAAATGAGGTTCAGTACGATGATGATCACCACGAAGAAAAACAGGAGGTCGTACACCACGCGTGCGACGAACAGTGGCTCCTGGCGACCGAGTGGACGACGGTTATAAAACAAATGCAGCCGTCGAACCATTCAATAGAATATACACATGTATCGCTTACGGTATTCTAAATTGAAACGAAGAAAGGTGGTTAATATGATTAAGGTGTTTTTTTGGATAGTTATCTTAAAATGTTAATTTAATCAACGTTAAAATAGGGTAGAGTACAAATAATATATTTATAATTTTTAGGTTAAATTTTGACTTAGAAGAAAAAAATATGAAACCGAAAATCATATAGAATTAATTAGACAGACTCCCTTCTATTTTCCTAAGGCATTTGAATATTTAAACTAAAATCTTGTACTTAAAGAAAAAATAAAATTACGTCATAAAAAAACAATCGATAGGAGCGATGTCAAAAATATATCAAATTTTCCAGCCCCAAAATTTTTTCTAAGACTCAAAAATGCGCGACGAAAGACTTTTTTATTTGTTTTATTATTCGATCAGCTGGCCTAAATCGACCGGAACCGTCATCGATACGAGACATGTCCGAGCCGCGTCGGCCCGTAGCACTCACGAAGCTGGCGGGCGCGCGCAGGATGTCGCCGATGCCGCCGCCGTTGCGCAGGCCCTGGTTGAGCGTGGTGACGATGCACATGATGAGCGAGTCGCAGCTGCGCTCGCGCAGGTCGCCGCCCACCGACACGAGGCGCGCCGGCGCCGCGTACCGGCCGGCCGGCGGCTCGCAGCCCGGCGCGCCGCACTGCTCGCGCTGCTCGAAGCGCGGGTCGTGGTCGTCTGCGAGCGACGGCCGACTTACTCTTTTTTTTCTTTTTTTTTATCGAATAATTTCGAAGAATATTGACGGGGTGGATAGTTACCATCCAGACGGTCGACGGTGACGAGGAAGTGGTCTCGGAAGAACATGTAGCCTACTATGGAGAACATGTAGACCAGCACCAGCGCCAGTACAGCCGTCAGTAGGATGGACCGCCCGTTGCGAGTGACTGATCGCATCACGTTCAACAAGGTCTCCTCTCTGTATACTATGTCTAGGAGCTAAAATGTTTACGTATTAGTCACGGCAGCTCGCGTATTTGAAATTTGGAAAATCACATTATAGAACGGTGTCACGCTCGACGTAATAAATATTATAATAATTTGTCTATATATTTTTGTAATATTAAAATGCACCACTCACCAGAACCGAAAAAAAGAATGGATGCCAGCATATGCCCATGAAGCAGAAAGCGAGGTAAACGCCGTGGTAAAGCAGCTCGGGGTCCGTGATCACGTTCCGCGTCGACTTCGACAACGTCCCCTGGTTGCCCATTATACTCACCAGGTGAATACCCTTTACTACAATCTGTCGAAGTCAAAGATGAAATCTTAACTCGATTCTACGATTCTACATTTATTAACGATATCGCCAAGGTCCGGGAGGACCCGGTCAGGAGGAGATTTGTCAGGAATTGAGTATGAAATGCGAGCAGGCTCGCTGCGACTCACGGTGAGCATGCCCAGCATCCACATGGTGGGCTCGGGCCCGGCGGAGTAGATGAGGCGCACGATGGCGCTGGCCAGCAGCGCGCGGGCGCCCGAGCCGCGCGGCAGCCACGCCACCAGCGCGCCCGCCGCGCCCGCCGCGCACCACAGCACCAGCGACAGGTGCTGGCCCAGCCCTGCACAGCCGGCGCGTTACTGGCGGCCGAGCGCCGGGCCCGCCGCCCGCGGTACTTACGGGGCTGCGCGTCGCCGAACGGGTAGTAGAAGGCCACGATGACGTTGATCAGGACGGCGAAGTTGAACAGTATGTTGCTCCACAGCGACATGTAGGACGACACCCAGAACAGGAACGGTTGCCCTGGAACGGATCGAGGCACACTTTCAGGGGCTCCGTAGTGCGAGATAGTATTGAAAAACTGGCATTTCTTTATTCCACTCACCACGCAGCTTCTTTTGCCACTTCATCTCGTGAAAGAGATTGTCGAGGCGCGAGAAGAAGTCCGCCACCTTGCTGCCCTGGTCGTCGCGCTCGGCGCTCTGCAGCACGCGGTGCTTGCTGTCCACCGGCAGGTACTCGCAGATCTCCGGGATCGGGAACACTATCTGCTCCATGCTGCGATCCGTGCGAACTATCTGCATGAGTCGACAATATAAGATTATTACATAATTATACGGAGAGGCAAAACACCTACCTGCCTTACATATTACTTCACACCGTCAATGAGACGACAATCATGGCAACTAAGATGTTATGTCGCTCGTGTCTATAATCACAACGGCTTAGAGAACTGTATGTCACTAAAATACTGGTGGTAGAGCTTTGTGCAAGCTCGTCTGCGTAGGGACTCATCAGATATTTAACCGCAAAACAGCAGTACTTATTATTGTTGTGTTCCGGTTTGAAGGGTGAGTGAGCCAGTGTAATTACAGGCACAAGGGACATAAAATCTTAGTTCCCAAGGTTGGTGGCGCATTGGCTATGTAAGCGATGGTTGACATTTCTTACAATGCCAATGTCTAAGGGCGTTTGGTGACCACTTACCATCAGGTGGCCCATATGCTCGTCCGTCTTCCTATTTTATAAAAAAAAAAAATAGGTAAGTGAGGGCCGGTCCGATTTGAATCTCTTGGCGTTAGTCAGCCTTTTTATCGATATAAGTATCATTGAACAACAAAGTAGCGGTCGGAATACGCGCAGTTACTAGTTTATACTACAACATTATGACACATTCCACATTCGTGAAAACGTGACTTTTTCACGAAACCGTAACGGTTGCAAGAGTGCGTGCCTCGATCTGCGCGGTGTGCGTGCGGTAGTACTGCAGCGCGGGCGCGGCGGGGCCGGCGGGCGACGCGCGCACGAGCGCCGCCAGCTCCTTGTTGTGCGCCGCCAGCTGGTGGCACAGGATGTAGATGTTGTGGCCCACCGGGGGGGGGGGGGGACACTTCATATTACTACATTCGAGATCGATTCGGTTTGTTAAGCGTTCCCCGCTTCCATAGACCACTCGACGAGCACCTGAAACCTGGGAGGCTCCCACTTTTGGGGATCTGCCGCAGTGCGGACATCGACAGCGTACGATACCGCGATTGTGAGATGAGATTAGACGATGCGATTGACACTCATTGATGGTATGCTTTGTAACTTAAACAGCCTTCGAGCCTGAAAGGCTTGTTTCTCAGACCATAAGCGATGACCCGATAATTTTAATCGGTAGATAGGAAATACCCGGGTAGTGAGGCAGGCCTCGATTCTGAGCTCGATGTCGCTGTTTAGGCGGGCCGCCGATCAGTCATCAGCAGAATTCCACGATCGAACCTAGTTTCATATTCTCACATAGCTACAAGATCTAAGGCTTTTTAAAATTATACAATTTATCATGGAATCGTTTGAATCTTCGGGTATCTTTTTGTGTAAGTGTATTGACTTACTTCCTTCGGAGAGACGCCTTGTACGGGCGCGTCGTCCTCGGAGTCGGAGTCGGGATCTATGGAGTTCTCCTGGTGGAAGGCTGAGCACGCAACATCAACCTGTACGGAAACAGCTGTGTAATTTCGTTGAATTATAATTTGATATCGTAATTTGGTATCGTTTTACTTGGTGGTAGGGCTTTATACAAGCTCATCTTGGTACCACCCACTCATCAGATAATCTACCGCTAAAAAAGTATTAAGTAATGTTGTGTTCTGGTTTGAACGGTGAATGAGCCAGTGTAACTACAGGCACAAGGGACATAACATCTTAGTTCCCAAGGTTGGTGGCGCATTGCCGATGTAAGCGATGATTAATATTTCTTACAATGCCAGCAGGTGGCCCAGTAGCTCGCCCGCCTACCTATTCTATAAAAATAATTTATTTGGCATTTGATGACGAATACAAATAATTAATTAAGCTATATGCATAATTGGTTAAGTCAGCGTATCCTGCTCATATTGACGGTAATATTAGCCACTCACCAGCTGTTTAGGATTCATGTTGTATAAGATCCTTTCGGCGTTGTTCTCCGAGTCATTTCTAGATTCCATTATGGCCAGCAGGAGCTTGGAGGCATTGTTCTTCAGCTCCAGTACGAGGTCCATGCGTGTCTTGCCGAGGGGGTTAATGTCGTTCAATATCAGTGCTGTTATAATATCAAGCCCGTTGCTCTCGTGTGTCGCTATGCAATTTTGGTTTTCGTGGCACGGACCTGCGACGAAGATAAAAGATATAGAGATAGATAAATAAGAGAACCTAAGATAATAGATAAGTATTATAAAATGTAGCTAAACTAATTTAAGAAATATTTAAAGATTTAGTTTAGTTTATAAATATTTTAAAATACCTTGACAATATTCTGTGAGTGTTTCCAAGGTCTGGTTGATAAGTGCCACATTCCCTTCATTGATGTACAGTCCAAGCAACCCGAGCCCTCCCGTCGTGGATCCACAGATGCAGTCCAGGAACATGAGGGTCTCGGAGACGAGGTTATAGTTGGACTTGTTGTTTTGATTACGAAGGAGGTTCTAGTGGAAGGAGATAATTATTTTGTTTATTTATATATATAATACAACTTAATATATACAATAAGCTAAAGCAAAAATAGTAATAGTTAAATAACTGAGCAGTTGTTAACTTAAGGCTATGGTAACGTTATAAACTTAAATAATTGTTGTATATACGGATATTATTAAAATCCACACATAGAAAGCAACCTCGCACACAAACATTTATATACATACATACTCTGTCACACACAAATATACACACAAGTGGTCACATAAAATTAAATAGGTTATTTTAATATATAGCTTTTATTAGTAATTATACATATTTTTTTGGCTAATATTTTACAAATTTAATTGGCAAAGTTATTGTTACAAAAACCTGAGAAGGAACTGACTTCCAAAACACAGCGAAAAGCTAGTTTGGAATTCAAGGCTTGTATAAGAGTTGTAAACAAAACTTGTGTATAAATAAATAAATCAAATATATTCAATCGTTTACCTGAAGGTCGGGGTTGTGGTTCTCGCATAGCAGCTGTAGGAAACGCAAGATGGGCCGCATGACGGCTACCTTAGCAGGCAGGACGTCCGAATTGCCAGATTCACGTTTTTTCTCTGCCATTATTTCTTCCAAGACGGTTGTACCTGAATACCATTTTGTAGACATTATATATATTATATAATAATAATAAACATAATATAAAAAAACAACATAGGTAATAATTTTATTTTTATAGAATAGAAAGGCGGACGAGCATACGGGCCACCTGATGGTAAGTGGTCACTAACGCCCATAGACATTGGCATTGTAAGAAATGTTAACCATCGCTTACATCACCAATGCGCCACCAACCTTGGGAACTAAGATGTTATGTCCCTTGTGCCTGTAATTACACTGACTCAGTCACCCTTCAAACCGGAACGAAACAATACCAAGTACTGCTGTTTTGCGGTAGAATATCTAATGAGTGGGTGGTACCTACCCAGACGAGCTTGCACAAAGCCCTACCACCAGTAAATTAATTATTAAGACAGTACCAAAAACTAATAACATATAATAATAAGAAAAATATATAACTGGTAGGGCTTAAGTAAATGGAGAGAGAGAGATTTCGCGGATGCAAGAATTATATTGTGGGAGTAAATAGTAAATGGGACCTAAACCGGACCGATTGTTAGACTGGACTGCGTCATCATTATTATTCATATTATGGAACTTTTAGGAAGTAATATTAAAAGTGGTTATGAACTTTTAACGAGCACAACAAGAAAAGAATGAATGTATTTATTTCTTATATAAGTTTGTTTGTATGTATGAATGTAGGTTGGTATATTACATATTTGTATTAAACTCCTTAAATTTTAAGTATAAGTTGTTCGCACCCTATGCCCGATTAGTGATGATGGCTAAAAACACATAAGCATTTCTCTTTACAGAGGTTGCCTGGAAGAGATCACTTTAAGTGATGAGGCCGCCTTTGCATACTTTATGTTTTATTTGCTATTATATGTTACTAAATGTTTGTAAAGTGTGTGCAATAAAGGATTAAAAAAATAAATAAAATATAAATGTATGTGCGCGAGCGTACCGTGCGACATGGTGTGTATGTCGGAGTACGCGTGCACGGCCGAGCTGCACGCGCTAGACACCTCGTCGTCCATGTCCTCTCCCACCACAATGGGACCTACCACTGCCTTACCTACGGGTAGATGATTATGAACTTATTTTTAAATTGTTTTCGGTAGTTGAATGTATTGAATAAAAAATGCGAGTAACAGCTTGTCTGCTTAGCTAAGTAACTCCCCTATTAAAGAAAAGTTCTAAAGCTTAATCCACCGACCTCTTCTATGTCGAGCTTTTTGTTTGTTTAGGGTGTACATCTGGCAGAAATTAAACCGCCTTACACTTTCTAACGACATTTTCCTTTACCGAACATTTTTTATTTGTTAATCTCCGATCTATGTTGTCTGTTCACGGGGCGGCATCAGTTTTACATTAGGCATAAATATTAGATACAATTAATATTGTAATCTGTAAGTTTTCATCATATTGATATAATTAGACAGTATGTTAAACTTACCATCGGTACTGTTAGATTTTTGCTTTTCTGTTGATGACGACCGCTTGTCGGTGGTAGTGGTGGTGGTACTGCTCACAGCCAGGGAGCGAATCTCTTGCTGGGCCTCACGCATTTTATCGTAGAATACCTAACAATATTAAAGTCATCTTGACTTAAATATCACTTATTTAATGCACTCATATTACATACTAACAGTAACAGCCTGTGAATGTCCCACTGCTGGGCTAAGGCCTCCTCTCCCTTTTTAAGTGTGGCATAATTTCAATGAAATTAGACACATGCAAGTTTCCTCACGATGTTTTCCTTTACCGTCAAGCACGAGATGAATTATAAAACATGTGTTTAACATGAAAATTAATTGGTGCTTGCCCGGGTTTGAACCCACGATCGTCGGTTAAGATTCACGCGTTCTAACCACTAGGCCATCTCTGCTTATGAAACCTGATCGACTACGGCCACGGTGATTATTATCCAGGGCGATAAGCCATCTGCGCAGGGAATTTGAAAATGCACGAGTGTTTACGTAAATACAAGTGCAGTCTCAATACCATAACTCTCGTAATCGTTGGGATAGCAAATCCGACACGACTGGAAAGGTTTCTAAAGCCACTAGACCAACATCTTGACTTGTAAGGAACAGCGTTCAATCTTAATTTAATAATACTAATATAACAACATCAATTTTCAATAGCAGATATTATAAAATACATAACAATACTTTGTTCGGAATTATTTTACCTTTAAAAACGCCTGCGATATTTCACCATTTTGCAATTTCGTGAAGATGCTGTGTTGAATTATAGGATTGCCTCCTTCTAAAAGCGCAATTCCTGTCGAAGGACATATTTAACGTCAAACAACGACCAAGTATATAAAATACTTTTGTCATTTTGTGTAATCTATAAGATCAACCGTATGGATAGAGGTACGGTAGATAGATACTAAAATGTCCGACTCTTTTGTGTATGTTTGAGTAACAAATAATATAATAGAATAATAATAATATCCTGGGACATTATTCACACACGGCCGTCTGATCCCAAACTAAGCAGAGCTCGTACTATGGAAACCAGACAACTGATATACTACATATACTACTTTTCTTTTGTAAATACATACTTAAAATTGATAATTACACCCAGACTCAGGACAAACAGACATTTTCACGCACAAAAATGTCTGTCCTGGGTGAGGATTGAACCCACAACCTTCGGCGCGAAAGGGAAGTGGTTGGTAGATACCACGCCAATCGGCTCGTCGAAATCTTTATAGATTTTATATATATAAATGTACAATTTATAATGACAATTTTATTATAACAAAAATGACTCACCGAGCTGTATAGCTTCAAGAAAGATAGCTGGTCGGTTAGTGCTTTTGATGACCAGCTCGACCACCAGGTCGGAAGCGCCCTCACGGTCCAGGTGCGCCTGCACCTGCGCCAGGCTCTGTCCCGTGCGCAGCAAGACCTTTGCTGTATGACCACAAAGAGTCACTATTGCCTCTGGTTTTACCATAAATGCTTTGACCGTATGGAATATGATGTGGGCGTGTCAAGGGTGACATCAAATTATTAGAATTATAATAATATTTCATTAAATTGTAAACCTATAAATTTTGGACCCACCCATATCATACATCCATAGAATAAAGCCAAATAGATATGCCATCAATAACTAAAACTTTCTTTATAATATAAACTCTTTTATACTTAAAATATTTTCAATATCATATAATGCAATAATCCTTTCTAATTAAACGATGGCATTTCTAATGTACTTTTATTTTTATATACACCATATATACATCAATCGTAAAAGAAAAAGTCCGAACATTCATATAACATTAATTAGTTAAGGGTATTGTTATAAGTATATTAAAAAGTATTATTCACGATTAATATTAAATAATTTGTAAAGAAGCTCGTAACGAGTAGTCTACTATAGCAAAATTAAGACAGTAGATAATAATAATATCACCGAACATTATTCACACACGGCCATCTGATTCCAAACTAAACAGAGCTTGTACTTTGGAAACCTGACAACTACATATACTACTTTTCTTTTGTAAATACATACTTATATAGATAATTAGATTCAGACTAAGGAAAACCAGACATGTTCATGCACACAAATGTCTGTCCTGGGTGGGAATTGAATCCACAACCTTCGGCGTGAAAGGCACGCCAACCGGCTCTTAAAAGATAACTTATTTAATAGCTCATTTTCATCATGAAATGTTTTCTCAGACACAAAAAATAAATTGAACGTTATCACAGAAGAAATTAAGTTGGTTTTTCCTTAGAGGCTCAGACGAATAAGTTAATTTGTAATACATTTTATAGCAAAATCAATAATATTATAATCAACGCGAAAGTAACAGTCTATCTCTCTACTTATTACGATTTCACAGCTGAACTACTAAACCGATTACGATGAAATTTGATATGAAGGTTGAATCCAAAGGAAAGACATCCTCCTTTTTTATAACTAACACCTGACTCCTAAAACACGAGTGAAGCCGTAGCCGAGAACTAGTTTACTATAACTATTATAATACTTAGTTGATGACGTAAAATATTAATGTGAAAGATCAACATATGAGCCGATATGGCCCAGTCGTAAGACCGTATAAATCGCCACTGAAGTTTCATTTACTTGTGAAGGAAAACATCGTGATATGTCATATGTGTATTCACCTCAGGAGTAAGATTCAAGCCTACTCCTCAAAGGGATTGGAGGTTATAGCCCAAAAGAAAGACATTTACAAGCCAGTGTGTAACACCGTTTCATCACATTATAAATTAATGATTAAAATTGTGAATGTTAACTACTCGTTTCAGGCTTTATTTTGAAAATTCTGATTACGCATTTCTACTTCTATATCGTCTGTAATACATTTTCTTTCCCTTTATATATAGTTTATTATTTTTAAATTAATATTCAATCATGTTTTAAGTATTACTACTGACTTTTTTCAGAAAAAAAAAGATAATATGAGCCAGAATTAAAAATATGTATTTTATTTTAAGATGTTAAACGTAAAAGAATAATAATTTAAAAAGATAACATTTAAAAAGATAACTATGAGTGCTATACAAATAGTATGTGTTGCCATATTAGCTACAAACAGTACGATTATAATACTTAAGAAAAAAATAATTGTTAAAATAATATATACATACGGCGTTATCTATAAATATTGTTCAGGGGGTGATTAATTAAACGATTTTGTCTTCTTCTTGCGAATGTCAAATCAATGATGACAGAAAGAGAGAAATCATTGATTAACTAAACACCCACTAAAAATACTTCTATAAGTAAGGCCGGCAATAATAAAGCAATATAATTGAAAAAATTATGACTGTCGTCATATAATTTCGTTTTATATACAATACTATAATATATTTTACATGGCAAGGCGATCTATAAAAATATTTTTTTGATCTAAGTGCAACATATAAAGCTGGTGACTGGATAAATGTTATGGACCCACCTCTCTTCGGCTGTTGCGGTACAGTGTCTGCTGCGCATGCGCATCGTGGAAACAAATGAAACATTTCTACCAGTATCTAGATTTCGTAACATGGCCGATTATACTTTTTAACGAAATATAAAATTGATTGAATCAATGAAATAAACGAATAAAATTACATGATATCTTTATAAATAAAATATATTTACCAATTAATTCTGTTTTTCTTTATAGTTATGATGAAAAAAAAAAAATATATAAAAAAATAAGTGATAATAAAAAAGTATTATTTATTATCCATTTTCGTTAAATATATAAGCAGCCATGTTACTTTCTGTGTCATTAAAGTTACAAGATTATATTTTATTTTATATTAAATAACTACTTCTGTAAGGGTTTTAGCGTAGAATACTAGTTTATATAACTATTACCTATTGTGCTGCAAACCTAGTGCTAATTGTGCATACTAACGATCTATTGTTTCAAGTATATATCGTTGTTCGAGTAATATTAAATTTACTTTTGTATAAATAAATAATTCTATTCCTGTACAAAATTTGATTAAATTGAAATTGAAATGTTACTTTTAATAATTGCGACGAATGTATAATATATTATAAAATGTTAATGTAACATTTTTTTTTTCACTATATAATCAAATTTTGTTCAATTATCCAATGGCAGAAGTAGTAAAGATAATACAACATTGACTTAAAAAAAATTTGAAATGATTTATGAATTTACTGGTGGTAGAGCTTTGTGCAAGCTCGTCTGGGTAGGTACCACCCACTCATCAGGTATTCTACCGCAAAACATCAGTACTTGGTATTGCTGTGTTCCGGTTTGAAGGGGGAGTGAGCCAGTGTAATTACAGGCACAAGGGACATAACATCTTAGTTCCCAAGGTTGGTGGCGCATTGGCGATGTAAGCGATGGTTAACATCTCTTCCAACGCTGATGTCTATGGGCGTTGGTGACCACTTACCATCAGGTGGCCCATATGCTCGTCCGCTTTCCTATTCTATAAAAAAAAAGACAAAATGGCGATTTGAATGTCGGCGACGTTGTCACTTTGGAAGTAAAAAAGATATAATAAATTAAGTGAAACGGTGTTATAAATAAAGACATATTATTCAAGAACTGTTTGCAGTGCACAATATAGCAGGTCTATTAGCAAATCTCAACGTTACATATTCGTTGTATCCAAGGTTTGTTTATGTTTACTCCTCCTACCATTGGAATGAAGTAATTTTTTTCACTTACGTTGTATGTATGTAATTTGAGTATTACATTCCAAGAATAGAAAATAATTATATTCAGAAGCACTTAAGGCTCATTAAGTAGTAAGTTCTTTTTTCATTAAAATTTTTCATTTTTATTTTTTTATTACCAATTGAAATTTTTGAAAGGTTAAGTGGAAGTTATATATTTATAAAGTAACCATACCACCGGGACCGTGAGTGACGGCGACGCTGGCGGGCTGGATCCTGGGCTCCGACTTGCGGTTCACGAAGTACTGCGAGAGCAGCTTGTTACGTAGCTGGTTGCCCTGAAGAATAAACATCGAAAACAATCAAACATTGTCCATATTAATATGATAAATGCAGCTGCCCGTCGGTTACGCTTTCAAGACTAAGCCACTGAACCGATATTGATAAGATTTGGTATGAAGCAAGATTGAACCCTAAGGTAGGATACAGGCTACTTTATTTATACCTAACACCTGCTTATTCCCCAACAATCTGGGAAGCTGGGGCTTAAAACTAGTTTAAGCATAACGTTTTCTCTGTCCAATATTTATTTTATTATGTCTAATTAGAACGGCAATGCCACTAACACTAATTAGATATTATTAATAAATTATAAATTACAGGAAACACAATATGAAAGAGATAATAGATATAAAACATAAATAAAAATTGAATTTATCAACAATATTTATACTGAATCTTCCTAGTTTTTATATACATAATAACTTACATTAGAATTTATTACATAAATATTAAAGTTTATTAATGGAATAACTATACTGGTTTAAGGTTATGAGAAATGACACCTAGGCAAGGTATATAAGAAATGACTAAGGCTACAGTTATAAAACTCGAACGCCTAATGCGTACACTGTTGCAATTGTTGCCTAAAAAAAGATTGTTGTTGTTTATGTCGAATAAAAGAAAAACAGAGTGAATTACATACCTTCTCCCCATATTCAGGATCGACGGCCATCATCTCCCGCAAGGTCCTTAACACTTTGACGCACAGCTTCTCTTCTTTCTCTTCAAGAAGCTTTTCCGTATGACGTATTAATCTGAAAATAATGTCGCTTAATTACTAAAAATAAGATTACTAAATTCAAAAATAACAACAGATTAAATATAAAACAAAATTGGTATATAAACAATATATTTTTCATAACGACATAAAGTAGTAAAGTTGTAGGGGAAGAAAATTAATAATGTAAAAATTGAGTACATATCACGTCAAAAAATAGTATAAAATTTACGGTGATGATAAATTATTTAATGGAAAATATTTTTTGCAAAACATAAAAAAGCGAATTCTTGCATACCTCGATATAAATATTCCGCTTGTGTCGGGGTGCGTCAGTTCCCCGGGGCTGGTGAACAGCCGATGCGGTTTGTACAAGATGTCGACTAGCAGAGACTGCTCGGCTTGTAGTAAGGGTCGCAGCTGCTCCTCTAGTAACGCGACTATCTCTTGCAGGCCTTCCATCACGGATCTATCGTTTTGGAGGTTTGTCTAGAGGGGAAAGATATTTCATAAGACTATAACATATAATTATATTTTATGACCAAGGGGCACGTACCCGGGGCGGCGGTTTTATTATAGTTGTCAATGTTTTGTTTCTTTATGATTGACTTTTCTAAAAAAACTCGAGGAACCTACTTAATTAACATCACACAAGTTATCTAATATTTATTATTAATCATAATTAAGAATAGGTACTACAGGTACTTTCCTAAAACATTTAAGGGGAGATTATTTTTTGTGCTCGGTGCGCCAAATTTGAAGTTACGCGACTGGGTTAAGACATAATGGCACATAGCCCATAACACACGCAAAGAAACGCGGGCCTAGAACCAAATGTATGGTGTAAATACTGTACCTGCGAAGCCATCTTCTCCAGCTTGGAGGTCTTGGAGGCGAGCAGCCACTTGCTGGTCTGCCGCGACAGCGCCGCCGCCTTCTCGAACACCGTCTGGATCTTCGCTTCTAGCTCCAACGGTATCGCTATACTGCGACTCTTCGCTGTTAAAAAACTCATATGTTTATTAAGACAAACCCAAGAAATTATATATATAAGTAGTTTTTTTTTGTTTCAATTAAATGTATGGTCACGATCTGACAGACGCGTACCTAAAATAAAACAATTAAATATATACAGTATATATATAGAGAAAGTTTAAGCTGTATTAAGACTATATTGGTAATACAATCTTAATTATAAGGGTATAAATAAATAAATTATTTGCAAAGAAAATCTTCAAGATAAAATATTTTTCATGGACTTTGCTGTTTAATTTAAAAGTGAAATGGTTTTTTTTTTTAATTAATGGACTTCAAAGATAGAAAATTAAGAAATAAAAACTTATATTTCTCACCGACTTCGCTGAGAGTGCGTATACATTTCTCAACGTTGAGTTTCTGCGGCGGCGTTAGCCAAGGACACTGGTAGATCCGGAAGGTGGTTTGGAGCAGCTTCACGAATATCGACTGTCGGGTCTGTGGAACGGATACCAATGTTTTAGTACGCACGCACGTACGCATAATACGTGTAGATGTAACTTATAACTTTATTTTTATTTTTTCTTCAGAAAGACGATTGGTACAGTTTTAATTTATGCAGGACATTCAATTTCATTGTAATCTTAGAAGTATTGATATTCCAATTCTTATATCATTCTTTTACTAATATTCAAATTCTTACAAGAAGTCATCTGGCATACATTCCTAGTCAATGAAATATTCTTTGTAGCAGGAGCCATTACATTTTCGTATTGCGATTATAATATACATATCGCAAAGAAGTGATAAAAAATATAATACTTACATCAACAAGTCCAGCGTCCAATATAGCAAAATATAATATATAAAATGTTAATATATGATACAAATACATACTTATACAGTATATACGTAGTTGCGAGTATATTATTAAAAAGTTATTCCATTCAATATACGTGTATATCAATTTATGAAATATATAGATTAAGCAATAATGGTATACTAATAGGTATTAACAATATTTTATTTTTTTTAAACAAATGTCTATATTTGAAGCAGAATGCTGCCTTAATATTGTCAGATGACATTGTATTTTCATGCTAATAATGAAAGAAAATTTTCGTTATTAAATTTTAAATACTAGTGATTCTATTTTTAAACTAAGACTCATGTTATAAAAGCAACGATATACGTTTATAGTTATTTAAATGACACTTCTATTCCAGTATAATATGACATCACAACCAGCAACATTAGTGTTAGCAGGGAGTGTTTGAATACTACTGGGAGCATCTGCATGGTGTACTGAGCCAGAGCCAAAAACACATATCGATGATATTTAGCAAAAATTTCACAAGTTTTTCAATAGTGAAACCTAGTTACTGGGTAACGGTGTAAACGTACTGATCACATAGTGAGTATAGAAAATATCAAACAGCGATTTTCGATTAAGTTTGTAGAAAAGGGCAAAATGTATGGATATGACATATTTGTATTAAGTTTATCATGTTTTTTTTTTTATAGAATAGGAAGGCGGACGAGCATATGGGCCACCTGATGGTAAGTGGTCACCAACGCCCATAGACATCGGCGTTGTAAGAAATGTTAACCATCGCTTACATCACCAATGCGCCACCAACCTTGGGAACTAAGATGTTATGTCCCCTGTGCCTGTAATTACACTGGCTCACTCACCCTTCAAACCAGAACGCAGCAATACCAAGTACTGCGTTTTGCGGTAGAATATCTGATGAGTAGGTGGTACCTACTCAGGCGAGCTTGCACAAAGCCCTACCACCAGTAAGTATGTGATTAACAATAGACATATAATTCAATTATAGACGGGCGAAGTACGAAATCAATTCACCAATTAACGAATGTCGTTCAATTATATATAGAAATTTGTTGTTTATTGATATAAGAAATACCATCAGCTTATGTACAAAATAAATTACAATATTAGTGACATAGTAATGTCATACTCTTTTGACGAGCCGATTGGCGTGGTTGGTGAATGCTTGCCTTTCACGCCGAAGGTTGTGGGTTCGATTCCCACCCAGAACAGACATTTGTGTGCATGAACATGTCTGTTTGTCCTGAGTCTGGGTGTAATTATCTATATAAGTATGATAATTTACAAAATGAAAAGTAGTATATGTAGTATATCAGTTGGTTTCCATAGTAAAAGGTCTGTACAAGCTTAATTTGGGATCAGATGGCCCTGTGTAAAAATGTCCGAGAATATTATTATTACACTAATGCAGGCATTTACAATAACATAGGATATAGCAATGAGTTTTTTTATATAACATAATGGACGCCTAGCGAATGTATATCTAGTACATATATTACTCACTGGGTCCTTAATAGGTACTCGCGTGGATGTGAACTTTAATCGTGTAAATAATTTGTTCCTTCTTATATCTTGTGTCACCTTACAAGACGCAAAACTCAAAATCAAATTACTAATATCTTATACATATATGATGACGTAACATCCATTATAAGGTAAATTTGTTTATAAACAATGTAGTGTGCGAAATCTTTTAGTGTCAATGTTTTAATAGTTTCAAGGTTGACTAAAACTAAATCAAAGTTTAAAGCAAGAAGTATTTGCCACTTATTTTTCTTTAAGATAGCCTCTTAACTTAGAAGATATTTCAGAATCGCGAGTAAGAAGTGTTTCGTTATACTTTTATATACATATAATTATAAAAAATCAAACAATATATCAATTAAAGGAGAGTCCTACAGATTTAAAATACGTTTAACATACATACGAATACACGTCTGTCCTAACAGAGCTCTCAGACTTACGCTATTAAAAAAGGCCGAATGAATCAATCGGCAGTGGTCTATATCTATCCTGTTTATGATCAGTCAGGGCGGTCACCTGCACGGTGGTGCTCTGGTCGCTGAAGGGCGAGTTGAAGAAGGTGCAGATGGTGTGCACGAGCACGTCGGTGACGTAGTTGACCCACGCCTGCCGACAGCCGCCCGGCGAGCGCGCCGACGAGCCTGCGCACAGCGGACGTTAGCGGCGAGGGCGCTGGTAAACGGCCCCTCTCCGCAGCAGCTTATTCGTTGTCAAATATTTTATATCATTGTTACTCTGAGCACGTTTCATTACCACATGCCCTTTTTATACGTCGGGCTATTGTGTTTTAGATTGAAAATTGTCTTAGATACTGATGTGAGGCCCAGCGTTATATAAAGCTGATGAAACACCACAACATAATCAGATCATAGCCACCAATCCACAAAGGACTGCAGCTTTTAAATTATTATTAAGAAGCGCGGAAGCTTCTGATCGGCAGTGGACCGTTTACTCCTGTCTCCTCTCCGCTTGAAAATATATCAAGCCTTGGTAGATTTAGAAAGCAAGATACTCGATATTTTATGAAACATCCATTCAGCCTTTAAGGGTTTGAGACCTTTGTTCCAATTTTATCATTATGGCTTAAATGTAAGTTATCTATTGGAGTTGATTTAAGGTGGTAAACACATATTATATATAAATAAATAAAAACTAAAAAGTATTTCACCCGGCTCCGATGTCTGCGGCTCCGGTTGCAGGATAGCGAGCATGTCTTGCAAGAAGGACCGTTCGAACAGGTCCCACATGTAGTTGCTGGAGTATATCTCCTTCATCTCTACCTCCGTGTCGATGTAGCAGTGGTTCAGGAAACCCACGTACGCTTCTTTCACCTGTATAAAGAGAAACAATTATTATAAATTTAATTCATATCATTCAATTGTGTTTTAAAATTGATTCTGATTTTATACTTATAAAACTGTAGTAACAAGAATGTACCTTATCAGACAAAAAATAGACCATAATATGTATGCACTACCAGTTAATGAAACAATAATTTGAATGAAATTATGAATTGATGGTAGCCATGGATGATAGGTTAATCGATAAATTATGATATTGTTTACACAAGGAAACAAAAAAAGCGTAATGTAATAGATTTTAGACGGATTGTCTGATTATTTATGTGTCGTGTCACCTCAGGAATACAGTCCGGGTGAGTGATCATGGCCACGATGTCGTCCAATGGTAACAAGCTGTGACACTTTATCTCGGTGTACACGTTCTTGCCCAGAGTGCAGCACGTCAAAAGCTTCACCAGGTCTATATGGTATCTGGTTACAGATAAAAAACGATAAATGTTACAGGTTATTTGTCATTAAAATATTCTTACTGTGACTACAAACGATATAGGATAAAGCCTACTAACGTCAGAGCCTCCGGCATCTCGCCCGTGCGCTTGTACTGGCGCATCATCTGCAGGAAGTAGTTGAAGGACACCTTGTCGTTGTAGAACACCAGCACGTCCTCGCCCGCGTTCACCATCTGCAAGCAGAGCGGCCGGTCAGGCGGGCGGCGCGGGGGCGCGGGGGCGCGGGCGGGGCGGGCGGCACCTCCTGCATGACGAGGTCCTGGCTGCGGCGGATGTGCTGTCCGCCGGCGCGCACGATGGTGCGCAGGAAGCGCAGGTAGGCGGGGCGGCGGCCGCGCGCCTCCACGCAGTGCACGAAGTGCGCCGCCACCTTCTCGTTGCCCTCGTGCGCGCACAGCGACGCGTTCTCCGAGAAGATGGCGCACACCGTCTGCGCCTCGCGGATCTGCGGACGCCGGCGGGGTTAGGGAACATATGTATTAAGGTCGGGTCCTTTTAGATATCAAAAAAATACATAGATTAGTGAGTGGCGTCGAAGGTTTCTTACCCCAGCATTAAGGAAGAGGTCGAGGTGCTTATGTAGGATGGCTTGATTCTGCTGGTTGCCGTGGCAGAAATGTTGGAGGAACTCGTGAGCGAGAGCCAGTAGTTCGTCCATCGCTGCATCATCCTCGTCGTGGGGAACCTGAGTGGGAGACCAGAAAAATTCAGTGTACATTTAGATACTATACAGCCCCTATTGTCATTTTATTTAAAATTAACCTACAAATGTACAGAATATTGCCGCCAATTGTTGAAATGATGAGCAAAGTCAGACTAACTAATCTGACTAGACATTAAACGCTCATTGGTCGTCTACTACGTCATCGGGTGCTATCGACCAATGACCATTCAGTACTATGTCTTTATGTATAGCGTGTACTTAGTAACCTGCAGTAAGTCCAGTACGATGTTGTGTACTCCGATGTTCCGCAAAAGACGCTGCTCGTGTCTTCGCGGCCGACTGACCTCTCCCGCCTCGCCGGCACTGTTGTTGCCTTGCGTACAATATTTAATCATGCGTTGAAGGATCTGAAAAAAAAATGGGTTTAAATTAATTGACGGTATAAGGAACCAAGATTAGGCGACTTCAGTTAAGCTTATTATATTCTGCAAAGATTTTGGGAAATGCATGCTGGGATATGGATTCAGGTCCTCAGGATCTGCGGTCTTATAGCCACTAGACCAAAGACGCAGACATTTATATAAATACATAATACAAATATATAAGAAGAACCTTATAACAAGTAACACTATAGATAAATCAAGCGTCAATTCCTATCTACTAAGTTTAACCTCCAGACGTACCTCCTTGATCTTGTTATATTCGTTCATGTGATCATGTTTCGTGGACCTTGAGGTGTCTAACACATTGTCGAGGGACGCATTCCTTTCTAAAACTGCACCACCCGGGCCCACTGTTCCTTTAATATCTAGAATGAATTGAAAACTATTTAAGTATCATAAATAGCATTCTATAGTTGTTAACTTAAAAATTCACACGGTATTTTTATAGCGTGACCAGTTAAAGATGGTAAGGATAAAATTGTGCCAAAACTATAGATTAGTTTATTTATTTTGCATCTTACCGCTATGATCGTCCAATGTTCCAGCTCGACCTTTGTTGAATACCCAAAGTTCAGACTTTTCCACACTTTGCCGTAACACGTCCAAGTCTGCTTTGATTTGCTTGTAAGATTCTACGTCCGCATCTGATACGAGGAGTTGCACCTAGAGATATCAATGGTTTGATGTAAAGACAATTTTATATTATTTATAATTCTACAAATTGATTGTATTTAACATTTGCTCTTAAGCTTTTTTATTCTAACATAAATTATTTGCAAATATATAAACTTATATTTCTTCTGTGATATTTATATTAAGGTTCAAATAAATGCCTTACTCTCTCTCTGCTTACTCAGTCTAGTCTAGAAAACACCTCAATAACTAAAATGATTAAATTAAAAAAACGACTCAACATTGTAATTGGTTCTAAGCATGTGCCACAGACCGAAAAATAATTCAAGAACATCTTATTCTAAAAACATGTGGATATTTATCAAAGTTTGAACGTCTTAATATTAACTTTCAAAATTATATAGAGAAATATTTCGAACGTAGAATTTATGAGCTGCTTACTTGTTTAAAGGCCGCCAGGACTTCTTGCCTTTGACTGAAATGTCTAAACAGCAGCGCCAAGGCCCCAGAGACAAGAGACGCCGAGGCACCTTGGGAACATAATTGCAGCAATACGCGAAGGACCATACGACCTCCGCACTCATCCAAGTCCAAACCGTCTCTGGAAAATATTATATCATTATGTTAAGGGTGCATTATTTTAGAATCTCTACAGCACTCGGATTACATACAAGTGTGGTTTTTAACGAGCAGGTTAGTGATATTAGCGAAGACAAAAGCCCAGAACACGAAATATTAGTGTTTAAAGCACAATATGAGATACCGCAGCGTGCTATCAAACAATTAATGTTATGTAATTATTTTTACAACATCAATAACACTATTATTATTAACTCTAACTGATTCGATTACGTTAATATTGATCGGGAAATGTTCAACATTTTATCAGCAACGTCATTTTATGACGGGAAACGACTTCTCGAAAGGGTTCCCGTTTAAAGATTGCCAAAAAACGTTGATCGTTTTACACAAAACGTTTCAGTTTATGGTGACTAAGGTCTAGTTTTTTAAGCGTATCGTGATAAATTGTTTGTCAAATTATAGTTTATGTAACGAAAATTTGTCTGTTAATTATTTGTCAAATGACAGGATCCCAAAAGATGTCGATCGTTCCTCGGAAAATAACGTAAGTGAAACAGTCTTATTCAAGTTATAATAATGTTAAGCTCATGGTTTATTGAGAAGTAAAGTAAAATTAATAATAGAAGATCGTATATTATAATTTAAAAAGATATACGACATCAATGTTAATAATTCTTTTAAACATTTTCAAACGCTATGGTGTATTTTAGAAGCGTTTCTGAGACTTGTTTTTTACACATAACATAACATGCACTATTACAGCTAAACACATTAAACCACGTATATAAACTGTACATTAATATTTCAATTTAAAGTATTTAAAAAAGACACATGGTGTTAAAAAAATCCAAAACAACACTTAACCGAGTGTCACCAATGTTTAATATAATTAATTTTTGTAACATTATGAACAACCTTGAAATTTTTTGAATTGTTTTTTTTTTTTAAATAATCTAAATAAAGTAAAAACTTAATTTGATAGTTTGTTTGACGTTAGAAAAACATTAAACTATCATATTAATATTATTATTGTTTAATATTAACTTCATAATTTAATGTCAGAAAGCCAGCAAACAAACTATCAAATTTAAACCGTATTTCAATGACCAATTAACGTTAATTAAAACTTCTAATGGCATTTAAACCAATTCATACATTGCAATATTAAATTTAGGTCATGTTACAACTTCATATCTAACCAAGTTTACACTTTGCAAAGCAAATTCAGCGTTGTTCTAATACATTTAAAGGCGAATTTAGAACGGACATGCTATGGCATGCATCATGCATCGTATAGTTGATCTTACTAACAAATCTACATTTTTTGGAAGACAGTTGTCAGGCACAGTCTGTATAGCTCTGAAATAATATTCATTTATTAAAATGACACCAACAAATTTATGTAAATGATGATATGTGTTTTAAATTTATATAATAGTTTTGTTAAAATCAAAAGTTGATGCGTGTGTTGGAACGTCGGAAATTGAATGTGTTATATTGCATCACAAGTATTATAATAATAATAATCTTTATTCTTCAGGCAACAAGGCTCATAATTTTTGGTACTATTATGCTTGTATAATTATTACTAACGTCAAATGAGTCTTAATTTTTTAAATGCACAAAATCACGAGAATGGAATCTGATTGTTTTATATTTTTAAATGGATTTATTTATTGATGGATAAAAATTATTGATTATTGGAAAGTAAATTTTAATCATCAATAATAGAAAACATATTTTAAAATATTGTAATAATATTACGTTATTAACTAAATCTACAATTCTGTTAAAAAAGAGAAAAATATTTAAAAATAGCGCTAGAATTAATGATGTAACTAGAAAGATGCATTATCCAAATTAGATTATACTGTGTTGATTATGAAAAGTGTTAATAACTACATTGATTTTCAACTACAATGTTATATATATATATATATTTTATTAAAATGAAATAGATGAATAAAAGTTATTTGTTCCCTTATACCCAAAAATACCGACCACTGTTGTAATGTGTTAGTGACAACATTTTTATATTATATTATATAATGGTTATTATAAATAATTCATAGAACATTAAATACTGAAACAAATATTAAATATATTTCATAATGTACTTCAAGTACATTATGAAAGGTGGACATTATAACATGATTTTGTTGATAGGAAAGAAGCCAGGACTTTGATGGAACAAAAACTCATAGTACGGAACACTAATACAACATTGATTTTATTATATTCACTGTTGACAAATCACACAAAATAATGATAATTGTTAATTTTTCATAAACTTAAATATATTTACATGTATATGTTAAATGAAACATATTTAAAGTATTATGGGAAATGTTATAGCCAATGTAATAAAAGAGTAATGGAGGCTTTGTGTAGCGATAAGTTTAATAGAGAAAGATTTTGGTTTAATCCAATATGTTTTTTTTATAGTATAGGAAGGCGGACGAGTATATAGGCCAGGCCACCTGATGGTAAGTGGTCACCAACGCCCATAGACATTGGAATTGTAAGAAATGTTAACCATCGCTTACATCACCAATGCGCCACCAACCCTGGGAACTAAGATGTTATGTCCCTTGTGCTTGTAATTACACTAGCTCACTCACCCTTCAAACCGCAACACAACAATACCAAGTACTGATTTTTAGACATTCTAAATACTTCCACAGATAACTATTCCATCATTTAGAAAGTGCTGACTAATATAAAATTTATCAATCTTTTCAGTTTTCAAATTGATTGTCTAACTTCATGCCATTACATTATCTTATTACTTGGTTGAAGTAAGTCGGTATCACCCACTCATCATTTATTCAAATAGCATGTTTGGTGATAAGATAATTTGTATTGCTATTTGGTAATATATTATATAATATATAATTTTGGGGCTTGAAAGGCGAGTAAGCCAACAGGCACAAGAGACACAACTCTTTGTAACCATGGCCGATGACGCATCTACAATTGCCAATGTCAATAGGTGGTGGTGACCAGTTCTTAGGTGGTCTATTGGCTCGTTAATTTTCCTATTTTCAATAAAATATTAAAATATCATACATAAAGATTATTACGTGTTAAACACAATCTATAAAACTCACCGACAACTGAATATGCCTTCAGCTTGTAATCCAATAGCTTCCACATCTGCTCTCCCGATGTTGTCAGCTTTATCCGATTGTTCGAACTCCTTCTTAAATATAGACAGCAGACAGCTTATGCGGTAATCTAGTCGCACGTCTAAAATGAACTGAAATATTTTTTTTTAAATTACTGGCGGTTTACAAAGTATTAATTTTTAAAAATTTACATTTATATTACTTTAAAATCAAATAGTATATTTAAGCTAGTTCTGTAAGGCTCCGTTTCTGTTCCGTACGTAACACAGAGGTGGCGGGCGGTACCTGCAGGATCTCAATGATCTTGAGCTTGGTCTCCATGACGAGCGGGTGCTTGCGGGCCAGCGCCAGCGCCGACGGCGAGCGCGCCGCGCCGCCCGGCACCTGCACACGCACACACACTCACACACATAGTATTATATTACATTGTACTAAAATGTTATTTGTGTTATTAATTTATCTTATATTCATGTCACCTAGTCGAAAAAGTTTTGGACGATTACACATCCATTAAGTAATATTTTGTTAAATTTTATTTTTAATGATACATTGTTTAACAATATTTTGAAATGAAACTAATTAAGTTTATTAATAATGATTCGTACATTACGTGCGACAGATCCGAGAGTGATCGACGTCATGACGGCGCCCATGTCGCCGATGCTGCGCAGTACGCCGCCCTCCGCTGAGCAGCCGACAGTGCATAAATATCATATATATATATTATTACAGTCAACTTTTACTAATAAATAATTCTTTACTTAAAACTTAATTATTCTTAAAAATACAATACTAAATAGTCACCTATGCCCTATAGACGCTGGCCTTGTATAAATTATTAGCCAATTATGTCGTCAATGCTCCACATTTTTTGGGATGATGATGTTATGTCCCTTGTGCATATATTAACATCTGCTCACCCACCATTTTAGCTATATAGGACCATTTGGTTGATTGGTTAGTTAGTGGTTTAAATCACCAGTTAGACAGGCATGCACAAAACATCAACAACATTCATCATCAAATCTCATTTAATAATATTTGAATCATTTAATACGATAAATGTATACGTGAAAACTAATTTATACACTAAAATTTTGCCATGTCAAATAATTATAGTACTATCGTTACAGCCTGTGAATGTCCCACTGCTGGACTAAGGCCTTCTCTCCGTTTTTGAGGAGAAAGTTTGGAGCTTATTCCACCACGCTGCTTCAATGCGGTTTGGTGGAATGTGGCAGAATTTCGGTGAAATTAGGCATATGCATTAAAGTAAAGCACGAGATGAATTATAATTACAAATTAATCACATGAAAATTCGATGGTGCTTGCCCGGGTTTGAACCCACGATCATCGGTTAAGTTTCACACTTTCTTACCACTGGACCATCTCGGCTGTTTATATATATATTATGGTACTAACTTTAATTATATTAGGTTTCACTTACGTTTCTTTATCTCGTTTTCCTGAGCTGCTTGTTATCAAATATGTACTAAATGAAACTATTTAGTTATCGATGGCATAATTAGATTTATGTTAATACTATGAATCCTATATAGGAGACAGTTTCATATGGCATAAACTTTGACAAATATATACAAACACAGGATCATTACTATAAGTGGATATGAATAATTAAATCTAAAACTAAAAATTTTGGAAGTACCAGCGGAATGTGGTCAATAGCCTTAGTTGTTGGTCCGATTTTGATGAAAACTGAAGCTGCACAGTTTAATTTTATATAATGTTAATAATGAATTTCGACTCAATACTACACTATATGAGAACAACAATGGTCATGAAAAATAACATTTTGTAAGATTACAGGATCATTTAATTTAGCAAGATACGTTATGAAAAAAACACAACTTACATTCCACCTCTCCAGTGAGCGCGCTGGTCTCGTTCAGCAGATCGATGGCGGTCACGCAGTCCAGAATACTGAGCAGCGTCTTGGTCAATCTCAAGAGATCACTAAAGCTGTTGATTGTACATTTATTTTTAAGCTATATTAATAAACTAAAAAAAGAATTGTAAATTTTAAATAATTTATAGGATCATTTGTATAATAATATGAATTGTTATGTATATCTTATCTAGTATTTTATTGTGCGCAGTTTGAGAATATATCTCATTAAATATGCCATGCGATTATTATATGCAAAGTCATTTTTTTAATATAGAATAGGAAGGCGGACAAGCATATAATGGTAAGTGCTCACCAACGCCCATAGACATTGGCATTGTAAGAAATGTTAACAATCGCTTACATCACCAATGCGCCACCAACCTTGGGAACTAAGATGTTATGTCCCTTGTGCCTGTAATTACACTGGCTCACTCACCCTTCTAACCGGAACACAACAATACCAAGTACTGCTGTTTTGCGGTACAATATCTGATGAGTGGGTGGTACCTACCCAGACGAGCTTGCACAAAGCTCTACCACCAGTAAAAAGTCAATAAGACGAGTATAGAACATCAAATATTTTATAAAACTATATTGTAAGTCTATTATTAGGAAAATAGTATTTACATTTGAGTATCATAAAAGCGCATATCTTAATGACGTAGTCAAACTTACGAACGAAATATTTATAAATTAAGAAATCTTAAAAAAGACTTAAAATTCAAATAATACATAAATATACAAGTAAATGATTTACGTAGTTTCCTTGAATTCATTTATTGTGAGAGCTTACCTGTAAAATCCGAAATAAATCAATTCTCTGGCTAGCTTTACCACCTCGAAGGTGAGCTTGTTTTGATCGTGGTCGCTGAAGTACCAAGTCCTGGTGACCACGTTACACAGGTAGTTCTCGACGAAGCGGATAGTTGACGCGAACTGCTCCTTTACTTTCTCTCTAGTAGCGTCCGGCCCGCCTTTCACGCATTGATAGCTATAATTTTTGTTTTATATTATTTTTACTTGTAATCAACAGCGTTACAGAAATGGTAAGTAAGGCCACATAAGATTACAATTTTATAATACGAAGCTTGAGAAAAAATAAAAGTAAAGACATATTATAGATATTAATATTTACAGTAAAAAATAAATAAAAATAAAAACATTCTTGCTTAATATTAATGCGAGAAATCCGTATATATGTATGCGCGCTTGTTTGTGTGTGTGTATGTTGTATGTCTGTGGTTATTTACTTTATTTTTTACGATAAATTTGAATTATATCTCTTTTCTCTTTATTACTTTATATTTTATTTAAAATATAAAAAATAAAGTAATAATAAGAAATTTATTACAGCAAATATAATACAGTTAGGAGATTCCTTTGGCGCGACTTGTGATTTGTTAAATGTGTTTAATCGTATTATTTGGATTTTTAAGAGTAATTGTGTGAGTATTTGGTGTTCTATTTACGTAAAGACCAATTCGAGGTTTTTATAAAATCAGTCTCAGTACTACATATAATATTATTATCGGTAATGGTCGGCCGACCGTGGCGCTGGTCGCGGTACTCACTCGTGCACGTGTATGGTGCCGGCGACCTCGGCCCACAGGCGCGCGTACTTGACGGGCGTGACGGGCTCCTGCGGGTCGCGGTCCACGTGCAGGTGCAGCATCAGGCGGCAGAACGACGCGCGCACCTCGTGCGACAGCGCGCTGTTCGACATGCACCTGGCACAAACGCGTTGGTAACGAGATAACGGTATAAGTATAATTATCAGCCGTTAGTTTGTAATAAATAATAATATTCGTGCTCGGTGGTGGGTTAATCCAATATCGGTACCTATTTTTTCTCTAATAGCCCCGCATAATATTTATCAATACTCACTTGAGTATGAGATCGATCTGCAATTGCTGCGACAAGCTGTTGAGCGCCAGGTACTGTCTGTTGAGGCACATGTTGGAAAAGAGATCGAGCTGATGCCTGTAGTAGTCCAGGATAGCCGCAGCCTCGCTGCGGGGATCCTCTGCCGCTTCTGCTGCTAACGAGGACAATAGCCGGGAACTCTGAAATTTATTATCTTTTTAAGTATTCTGAAATGGTACGTACTCGTCCGAGTTCGTAAATATTTCCACAGAGAAGATAAAATTGTAACACACTTACTAGTTACACAAGTCACTAACAATGTAATTTAACTTTACATTACACTAATTTTAAATTGTCTCAAACCGATACTTATTTTGCCAATGAACCCTGTGTCCTTAAATTTTATTGATAACGTACATTAACATTAAAATAAATCAAAGTCCACATACAGCTGCAATACTTGCACGAACAACGGATAGTGGTAACATAACACTCCGAAGTTTGTATAATTTGGGTAAAAATTAATAATATAATAATAAAGCAATACTTATTATGTTACCTTTTTATTGTTCCAAAGCAACATGACGTCATCTTCTACCGTGTATTTATTACCTATGTCGTCGATTTCCGATACGTTTTCGTATTTTGTCGATACAAGTCTGTAACAAAACAAATGGTGTGGGTTTATTTCTATTTTAATGATTTAACTGGAAATACCACCAGCCTTTCGTTTAAAGTTAGAAGGAAAGGTGTATTGAAAGTTTTCTATAATTGTTACAAATAAATAAAATAATCTGCAATATGTAATGTATACTATACTACATAATACTATACTGTAACTTCATTATATACTGTAGTTTTTTTTGTCTTCGTGTTTAGATAAGAAATATATTCTGTAACTTCTATAGAAATTCATTCTGCCGCTAGATGGCGTAATAGCTAATGTCAAAAAAATATCTTGCAACTAAAATACCTTGTCTCAATAAGAATGTCAGCGTTATTAGCGCAGAGCACACTCTTGCAGATCAACTCCTGCGTGACGGCGATAGCCTTTTTGTTAGAGATGCACAAGTCACTCAAATAGTCTAAGAAACGGGATTGCCAGGTCTTCATATTCTTTCGGACCAGACCTAAAAACAAGCCAGGAAGTGTTATGATTATATTTTTCATGGGAAACTAAATATGGATACTTTATTAGAACTGTGATAGTTTTGGTTTTCCTATATACAAATCAATTGCGTCTTTGGTAGTTGTCTATTGATAGCTTAGCTATTATTATTAAATATGATAGTATGTGTGCGGTGTTATGTTTTTGTATTTATTAAAATCTGATTGTGCATTACACAAAAACAACTATGTACATATCATAGCTATATTTCATTGTATATGTTCCTTTTTCAAAATATCTACTTCTACTATCCATTTGAAGACTCGTTTAAATATTCCACTATATCTCACCAACGAACGTCTCTATCTCCGAAGCAGTGATGTGCTTCTCTAGAAGTTTCCGGTTGTTGTGTAACAGAGCCGTGATCGTGTCCTCTGCGAGTATGTCGTATCCTATTTGTTTTTGCATGAATCCGAAATGTTTTGCAATATATTCCTAGAAAAATACATAAAATTCGTTGCACTTTATGATTTAAAAAAATCGAAATATCTACCAGTATTTAAATATAATATTTTGAATTTTTTTTTAAGATACTTTATACTAAAAAAATACACGTGTATTTTGAGATTAGTCTAAAGCTTCACCAAATTATCACCATAAAGATGGGGAGAGGGGTTATTAACCCCTTAGTTGCTAAAATACTTTTAAAATACTTTTATAATTTAACTTTATGTCGTGTTACCTGATTCTTCCGATAGTCTTGCTGACTGAGTCTAAGTATCCTGTAGCAGAGCCGGAAGATGAACTTATACGGCGCATATCGCGGATCATACAGTTCCTCTATCTTAAGGAACGCCTCACCCTCCGGGGAATCTTGGAAAGGACCCTGAAATATAATACCAATATTGGAAACTTTACGTATATACACAGGCTCACGTAAGTAAAATAACACTGAGGTTACTTCACCTGGAGTATTTTGAAGAGTTGCCTCAATATATACTGTTCACGTAGCAACTTCTGTCTGTCTCGATTAGGATTTTCAACCACCAGGTCGAGGGCTTTGCACTTGTTGGGTTCGTTCTCGAAGCCCGCTATGAAGTATACGATGTCTTGCAGGAGGCAGGTCAATGCTCTGGAAATATTTAATATATATTAATTACAATTTAACTTTAGTGTGAATTATATTTAAAACTTGTAGGTTTAAACTAAGTTAATAACAGTTGTGCGTAAAACTTTTGTCAGTAACGCATAATAGTATATCATTATAAATTTTAGTCATTTAACATAAGAAATTTGTTTTTTGTTTTGTTCTTTAGGTCATATCATTTTAAATTTGTAAAGTTCGTAATTTTAATTTTACTATTTATATTAGCTGTTGTCTAGAGAAGCAAAAAGCCTACAGAAACAAAAAGGCCAGACCCGCCCGATGGTCAGACGATTTTAGGAAAATGGCGGGTGTTCAATGGATGTGATTAGCACAGGACCGGTAGAATTGGCGGGCCTGTGAGGAAGCCTATGTCCAACAGTGGATTAATGTGGGCTGAATATGATGATCATGATGTTGCTTAGTTGTATATGATAGATACTGTGGTTTCCTGTAACTGTGTATGTGCTCCCTGCACATAGATTTATATGAGATCCTATTAAAATAAAAAAATAAAATAAAAATTATATGTTGGCAATGCTTTATTAAAAAAAACTTACTTCATTTCATTGTGTTCGATATTCCCGTGATGCAGTTTGGTTGACAATGCGGAGAGGACTTTGCAGGCATCGTTGGCGAAATCCAAGTCCCGGACCTCGCTGGGAGATACCGATATCAATGCAAACGCTTCCTTGTCCTCTTTCACTATTGAACATCCCACCTGCAATCAGATCTATTAGTGACCAGAGTATAACATATTTGATTGATTCGGATTGATGAACTCGAACAATAATCCGAGTAATGTTTTTGAATAGAGGTGATATGTTAAAATTTAAAAGCTTTAAAGTCATAACCGTTATTTAATGTTTATCATCACTCAGCTAGTGTAATGCTATGATCAAGAATCTACTACCGGTGCGAATGAAATATAAATTATTTCTTGACCCGAGAACTATATAAAGAAACAGCTAGATTTGTGGGTTATGACGTGATTATAATTCCGAGTACGTTTTACAGTAAGGTTATATTGATTACATTTTGAACATTATCTGTGATGTTTTTCGTAAACGACTATTTATCCTACAAGTTTTACTAAACCGTTACCCTCAGTTTATAACATGCACGTCACAATTCCTCGAAAAATCTTTTAGTTTTTATGTCAACACATAACCAACGCGTTAGAACGCGTGAATCTTAACCGATGATCGTGGACACAAACCCGGGCAAGCACCACTGAATTTTCATTTGGTTAATTTGTGTTTCTAATTCATCTCGTGCTTGACGGTAAAGGAAAACGTCGTGAGGAAACCTGCATGTGTCTAATTTCACTGAAATTCTGCCACATGTGTATTCCACCAACCCGCATTGGAGCAGCGTGGTGGAATAAGCTCCAAATCTCCTCAAAAAAGGAGAAAAGGCCTTAGCCCAGCAGTGGGAAATTCACAGGCTGTTACTTTACTTTACATAACCAAATATATATGAATAAGTACCTTCGACATAACTGGCTTCTCTTCTTCTTTATCAATCGGTATAGACGTTGAGTGCACCCAGGTGTGCGTGCAAAGGTGTTGTAATCTGTAAGAAGACATAATAATACGAATATATTTAGTGATTTTAGGTAAATGGTATAACCTTAAATTCTTAAACGGGTAAAAAACTGCATTTGTAGTATGTTTTTTTTTGCATATATATGTCAGAGATAATAAATTTAAGCGGGTATATGACGTCACTTATTAGAATAGTCAACGTGATGTATGTCATATGACATACATCACGTTGTGTTGTCTTATATTTTTACAACTTGACGTCTGACAACCGATCAACCTATATAGGTAGGTAGACGGGTGCCTATTTTATAGCATAGCCGAATAATTGAAATATAAAATATAATGGTGTATCTGTCAGGAGCACGTGTGATCGTTTGTCGAGCGACCCCCTTAGTCTCTCGGTCTCTCGCTCTCAGGCCAGCGCCAGCGCCGCACGTGCGCACTGACTGATTTAATAAAATCAACATATTGGACGACAATGGCGGCCATTAAAATGGCAATCCATTTGAATCCGCGACTTATATAACCCAGCAACTTGCTGTGGAGCTACGTGGTGGAACTTTAAATCTACTTATGAGAATAAGAGTACAATACCTGACATAGCTGCTCTGCGGTACGGGCGCGTCGGAGTGCGTCATGGTGGTGGGGTCCAGCTCGAACAGCGTGGCGATCTCCGACGAGTGCGGCACCGACACGAGTTGGTAAGCTGGCTCCGAGTTCAAACCTTCATTTTCCATCATATTTTCGCTGATAACAAATAGTTTATATTTAAAAGGGAAATTCTTCTTAAAACACAGGTTACTTAACCTAATAAAATAAAAGCATAATCAAAAATTTTCAGTTAGTGCTCCTTATAATGTTACATCTTAGCGAATAAGCTTACCAGTTTGTAGTCCATGTATCAACTTATGTTTATGTTTAAATAAATATTATTATTAAAATAACACCTATTTGGGAATACTAACAAATATACACATAGCAACTTACGATTGTTTAATGCAAGCTTCGGCAGCCAAGTAGTGTCCAGTAGCGAGGTGTTTGAAGCGAAATATCGAGTTCCAGTGACCCGCGCCTCCTCTACACGGGTCGTGTTGTACCACCTGGAATAAAATAAATTACAATTTGTTATATATGAAATATTAAAGAGGATATTTAAATAAACTCTTAAAAGCTGGTCTTTAAGAGTTACCATTGATTCTGAATGTCAATTCTGCAAATAAAACACAACATTGACTTCTTAGTTCTCTGTATATAATTGTTTCAAAATGTATGCATATGTAAAGGTACGAGGAACCATACCTCGATCTCCCACAGAGCTTTACTGCTGGTAGCGGCAGTGGCACTCGATCGGCCCGTGGTCCTGAGGAAGACGTGCTGCCTTCGTCTGTACTCGTCCATGGTGAGAAACTTCTCCTGCTCCGCGTGAAAAAGTCGTACCACGTCACCACCCTTTAGCATCTCCTCCTGGTTCTCTTTATGTTCTAGGAAAAGGGTCACCTTCCATGACGTCGATGAATTTACTACATTCACCTAAAAAAGTTTAAACTTTAGACCATATGTACACCGAAAGGTTTTCAATTGAAATCTAATGTTTGTAAAACACTTATAGACTAGTAAAAATACCCTTTTATAAGGAGGTCTTTTATATTAGTATTTGTTTAGTTTTTAATAAGCAATAAGCTTTCCTGGTTGGACTTGCATAAGAGAATTTCTCTAATTTAATGTAATGTAATTTAATGGTAAATTCTCCTTTTAGGACTATTTAGCTTCTTACACGAGCGAAGAAAGTGATGAAACCAAACGAATAAATTGGTAAAAATAATGCATTAAACAAGGCATGTTTAAATGAACTACCTCACCTCCATACATCCAACGTTGTCCGGTAGTTCGTGGTTGGAGGAAACATGTAGTACCTGTTGCCCGGCGTTCACCGGGTTCAATATAACCTTGTCGCCGACCACTACATTATCCCCTGCAAACGTCACGAGAGTTATAAGCATTTAATTAGATTCGTGTACTTATTTAATCTTTGCTAATATTATAAATGCGAAAGTAAATCTGTATGTCTGCCTGTTCTTTTTTTTTTTATAGAATAGGAAGGTGGACGAGCATATGGGCAACCTGATGGTAAGTGGTCACCAAACGCCCTTAGACATTGGCATTCTAAGAAATGTCAACCATCGCTTATAGCCAATGCGCCACCAACCTTGGGAACTAAGATTTTATGTCCCTTGTGCCTGTAATTACACTGGCTCACTCAATCTTCAAACCGGAACACAACAATATCAAGTATTGCTGTTTTGCGGTAGAATATCTGATGAGTGATGATTCACCCTGTCCGAACCGAATTTGCTGAAATTCGTATCAAGCATATTTGATGACCAAGGTATTATATAGGCTATTTAACACTAGGCTTATAAGGACTTCTGATTGTAGGGTTTATTGAAAATCGTCTAGCTATTTACCATCCACTAACCATTTATTTTACCGCCATATAACAATAGTTTATGTAACACAAACTATTGCTATATGAAAGTATGGCTTGTTTAGATGAGTGAGCCAGATTAATTACAGGCATAAGGAAGGGGGGTGGCGCAATGGTGACGAAATTTATGGTTAATATTTCTTACAGTGCAAATGTCAAGGAAGGTGGCGACCACCTAAAATCAGTTGGCCCATCAGTACGCCCGCCTACCTATATAATAAAGAAAAAATCCTGTATCTGCTAATCGTAGAAAGCGATACTCACCAGTCGACCGGAGTTTGTAGAATGGTATCACATAGAACCACGACCCTTCATTACCATTTGCATCTAAGTGCACCCGCATCGCGTTTTTCTCCAGCAAAGCGGGCAATCGTTTATTAACCTAGTACAATAAGAAAATATTGTTAGCATCGTATAGCATTATAGTAAGTTATAAGTAGATAAAGAACAGATTGCAATTACTACTTAAGATTTGTATTTCATAATCTTTAATAATTATACGCTGTTCAGCTGTAAAAAAACACCTCTATTCTACTTAGCGCTAGCTAAAGCGCTATATTTGTGATGATGATGTTTGAAATAAAAAGTATAATTGTAGATCAAGTACACATGTATATATTCTATGAACTTAAGACATTATTAATATTTCACATTGCCTAAGTTTATATGCCTTACTTAATTACGAAAAATCTCTTCTCTTATTTATTGAACAAAAAATCAATGGAAAACAAGGAAGGTAAAAAAGTAGAATTTGGTACCAAAATATACTCACAGTCAAATATTTGTTAGACTTAACATGCAACAGTTGTATAACGCTGCCGTACTGTACTACTGTCCCCAGGAGTTTCTTATTCTCCATCTCGTTCTGTTTTTTCTCTATCTCGGCTGCATGCTAAAGAGAAAAAGAGTAAATATTATTTTATTTATCCAGAATGCAAACGGGTTGATATGTCACCGAGTGATTACTTCTGTCCGTAGATATTCCGAATGAAAAGTTTTAACTATTTTTGCATTATCGTAAAAATCGTATCACATATGATAATATTAAAAATATATAGTTTTAAATTAATGACTGTCGGACAGTTAATTCGCTAATGTTTTTTTTTGCAAATGTGTTGAATGTAGAATTTTAATTTATATAGCTTTTACTAATCTATACGAAAAGGTAAGTATGTAACAGTCTGTAACTGTCTCACTCCAGGGCTAAGGCCTTATCTTCCTTGAGGACAAGGATTAGAGCTTATTACACGACGCTGCTTCAATGCGGGTTGGTGGATTTACATGGTTGGCGTTCTGACGTCAAACGTGAAATTGGACAAATGTCGGTTTTCTGACGATGTTTTCACGAGCACGAGATGAATTATAAATACAAAAACATCATATGAAAATTCATTAGAGCTTGCCTGGGTTTGACACCCCGCATTATCAGCTAAGATTCACGTGTTTTAACCACTGGGCCATCTTAGATATTACCAAACAAAATAATTTATTATTATTTGTTCAGATAAATTTTATGATATTTTTTTTCCGATATTTTTTTTGAACGGGTTATTTATTGTACCAGAATTTTATATACAGTTTAAAATATGAATGTTTGTAAAAAATAATATTAGTCATTTATATTTTATCAAATGACAGGAATACTTAAGCAAGAAACAAATTAAGTGATTTAAATCTTATTCCATTTGCGTTGCAGTTTCGTTAAAACGGAACGAGAATAATCGAGTTTGTCGCCAACGGATTTATTTGTAACATTCAATCTTAAAACCATTCCGACAAACCGTTTATTAGGCCTGTCACATATTAACGTCTTTTATAATTCGTATTACACGGAGATGAAAGAAATAAGGACGATTAAATTGTATAACAGTATCATTTATCAAGTGAATTGGACGTTAAATTCACTTTATGAGTTGCAGTTAAAAATATGTGACGGATGACAGAAGACTATCTGGGTTAATTGCAATGTTTTCTTTGCCTTTTGTTCTTATTATGAATGAATTTAAAAAAGCATTTTTTTAACTTTTATTTAAATTAAAATTTTAGTGTTGGTTTCTTTCCAAGCCGAGATGATCCGGTTCAAACCCGGGGTACCACTGAATTTTCATGTTTTTTTATCGACGGTGAATGAATACATCGTAAGGAAAATTGCATGTGTTGTTTGAAAATTCGCCATATTTGTATCCATTACCCGCATTGGGAGAGCGTGGTGTAATGAACTCTGTGCCTTCTCCTCAAAGAGAGGTATGACCTTTACCCAGAAGTGGGATAATTAAATTGAACCGTGATTGTGTGAACGACAGACCATACATTATTATTTCTCCAGTTCATTATTTATTATTTATATATTTTCCCAACATACTTAATTATTTACAAAACATGTAAATAACATATGTATATGTTGTAATGAATAAATATTTTTATACGGATTTAGGTTAGATACCTCCAAGATAACAAACTATGGTATTTCGAATCTTATACGAACATCGCATGTTTTTTTTAATAGTATAGGTAGGCGGACGAGCCTATGGGCCACCTGATGGTAAGTGGTCACTAACGCCCATAGACATTGGCATTGTAAGAAATGTTAACCATCGCTTACATCGCCAATGCGCACCAACCTTGGAAACTAAGATGTTATGTCCCTTGTGCCTGTAATTACACTGGCTCACTCATCCTTCAAACTTGGACACAACAATACCAAGTACTTTGTTTTGCGGTAGAATATCTGATGAGTGAGTGGTACCAAACTTGCATAGAGCCCTACCACTAGTGTTATCGCCCAAAAAAAACATCCGAAACCGCCCAGTAATAAAGTGGAAATAGATCGAATCTTTACGTGACTGATATGAAACCTCTGTTGTCGATATAAAATTGGCATTTGATTCGGCTTTTTTATTCATTTTCTATATTAAACAGGTCAACGTGTAACGCTTTAAATATTTCAATGGTAGAGTAAGAAAATAAATAAACTCATCATCTTAGACGTTATTTATGATTCACGTAGACGATCAATAAAAATATTATAGTGGACCTTTTTTCATAGGATGTTATGATATTAAAAGTATTATTATGAAACGTATTCCATTGGAATATTTTAACAAGTTTCCTATATTTCTCAAAGGTTATATTTATTTATGTTGGTCATTGGCTCATTGGTCTTGAGGCTCGTATAAGGTTGCTAGGATCGGGACAATATAAAAATATTTCATTTAAATGTTGGCAGAGTTGGTCCTGCGAGTAAACTCTTTCAAGTCGTTTCGATTTGCTGCGTCATTAGATTGAGCGTGAGAAAAGAGTGCAACTGTGCTGTGTTTGTGCAAACATTTGTTCACTATATTTCCTTTAGAGTTGGCAAGTCAACGTTGAGAGTAGTCTAGGTCTATCTTATTAATCAACATCTTGTCGAAATTCAGGACATCATTCTCATATTTAAACAATAATTTACTGTATTAAACATATAAGACAATTTTTGTTTTTTTTTTGTTTTTTTTTTTTTATGTCGTCAATGCGCCATCGACTTTAGGAGCTACTGTGTTACGTCCCTTGTTCTGTAGTTACATTGGCTTAATCAAAACAATAATAAATGATGATTGGAGGCAGAATATCTGACGAGTGCGTAGTACATATCCAGGGTGGCTTGCACGTACCATCAAATAAAAAATATTTTGTATCTAAATTTGCAAAATATGACCATGAATTGTATCAAACGATGTACAGAAATGTACATATGTGTATGTAAATGTATTTTCGCTAAAAGTATTATAAAAAGTTACGATGAAATATATCGACTGCCAGTTTTTACAGAAACAAGATGCCTTCGCTTGAATGTATTATTAAAATTTAATTTTCTACAATCTAAAATGTTTATATTCAATATTGTATATGTATATTTACATTTAAGCAACTTTTTACATGTGCGATAATTACGAGTGTAGTAAACATTTTCATAAATTAATGGTGCTTATTTTAAAGACGATAAACATTGTGAATTTAATTTTAACTGTGAGTCAACCCGCCGGGTTATTGTGATCACTTAGTGTTACTGGTGGTAGGGCTTTGTGCAAGCTCGTCTGGGTAGGTACCACCCACTCATCAGTTATTCTACCGCAAAACAGCAGCACTTGATATTGTTGTGTTCCGGTTTGAAGGGTGAGTGAGCCAGTGTAATTACAGTCACAAGGGACATAAAATCTTAGTACCCAAGGTCGGTGGCGCATTGGCTATGTAAGCGATGGTTGACATTTCTTACAATGCCAACGTCTAAGGGCGTTGGTGACCCCTTACCATCAGGTGGCCCAAATGCTCGTCCGCCTTCCTATTCTATAAAAAAAAACTTTATTTTAAACTATTCTAAATTTCAAAGGTTTTCATGAACACCGTTTGATAAATCCGTTCATATTTGTTTCATATAATTGTAACAATCCCGTAACATAAGAAATCATTACCTGTATACATTGTTTGCGGCCACCAGGACTAGCACGTGTTGGTGGCCACTATAAAGAGAAGGTTGAGTATCGCCGATCTATACTATCATATTAAAAAGTTGAAAACTTTGTTTCCTTCAACGCGCTGTCCAGTCCGATTTAAAAATTGTTTCAGATGCATCACAACATTATCGAGGCGTGAATGAAGATGCCTCATCTTGCGGGCCGGCAAGGCGGGAGCAGCTAGTGCAGAACATTTTTCCCGACTGTACTGGCCGTCGTCGCGTTTGGACTCTACTACCACTTACCATCAGGTGCAATGGAGTCATTTGTTTTCCCGGTTTATATAAAAAAAATCACAACCCGGAAGAGAAGCGGAGCAGTAACGTTTATCGAGCATAAAACAAGCAAACAGAATGACAAAGTTGTGGATATAAGCTAATCCAAACTAATATTGTAAATTCGAAAGTGAGTTTGTTTATTTATAACGCTTTCATGTCTTAACTACTTCGATAATTATGAAATTTTGCATACACATTGTCAGGGATATAAACAAGGACACGGAGTACCAAACACCTGCTCCTCCCATTCGCACACAGGCGGAAATTAGTTATAAATAAGAAAGTTCATAGAACATTTTATTCACACAACTATTGTTATTGTTACTTGAAAGTTATTGAATAAGTAAGTTATTAAGTACCTTGAATACATTTAGTGTTTCTTTTACAGAACTTGTGTTTTATTTGTACAAGATAAGTGAAGGACATGTTCAAAATAACTACAACAATAGTTCTTATGTGTTCTAAGGCTGATTTGTTAATTTATGTTATATTTGCACAAATTATAAAAATTAATAACCAATTCAAGTCAAAATCGATTTATTGTAATAGACTTTTAGAAGTACTTTTGAATCGTCAAGCGCTACCCGGTATTCGGAATGTGGATTCTACCGAGATACAAAGTGAAATAAAAAATCAAATAACGAAACAAAAATAAAATTAAATACACATACAATAAATAAATTTAAAAATATTTGTGACGTAAGCGATCGCACATATAACAAAAAGAGAAAAATAATCCTTATTTTTCTTTTTCAACTCGAGGAGAAAGAAAGCTTCTTCTTTACGTAAGTAAAATTGGCAACTTTTGTGTCGTCAACATAATAGTGACAAGAAACTTTCTATTATAAACATGTGTCGTCACAAAAAATATAAGTGTTGGTAACTTTCTGAAGAATTGCAAATAGACGCATCAAAAGTTTCAAACTATTTCTTAGGAAACAAGCCACAAGGCATTCCCTGAACTCTTTGACTTTAAAACATCTTAAAAGCAACGGTTTTAAAAAAAAAGTTTTTTTTTTTATTATAGCAGTTTTGGTTAGGCCGCGAAGTGAGGATTATGACGATGGATTTGAATTTAAAAATGATGTTTCTGACGCGAAGTTTCAACTCCGAGCTTTATTTTTCGTATTGATCTTGTTTATACATTTCATGCAAAAGTGGTTCTTATAATAATGTAATCAATGTACGTAATTGTACATCAAAACATATATATTTTTTGTAGAAGAGATAGCAGACACGATAAACCGTGTAATTATCTTGTCAGTTAAAGCAATTTCGCTTTGTAAAAAGCTTTGACTTTATTCATATTATATCAACGTCAGTGGCAAACGACTTATTCAATAGATATTTATAAAGTAAAAAGTGAAAAATAAGCATACAGCTGCTGGAATAATTTCTCCTTTCCTATGGAGGAAGTGGAACTCATTCCACCACGCTGGTCTAATGGATACATGACAGATTTTTATCCGTATCAGTTATATTATAGACTAGTGGCCCGTCCCGACTTCGTTCGAGTTGAACAAATTATCTATCACAGTTGATATTTTATAGGAAATTTTTGATACGTTGGGTAAGATTATTGCAATTTACAAAATAAAATACAGCTGTCGTTACTCGCTGATGAATCTTGTTTTAGGTGTAATATTTTTTAAGTCGATTCATTAGTTTTTGGTTTATCCATAACAAACAAACATACAAAAAATGAAATCCTATCTCTTCATAATATTAGTATAGGTAATAATCATAAATATTACATCAATACTATGTGACAAAATCTTATAATTTGAAATAAGCAATATATATATATATATTGTTAATTATAGAATATATTGAAATATATGTATATACATACATATATTTCGTGTATTTCGAAAACTGCTCTAATGATTATGCTCAAAATTTATATTTATGATACAAATATATAAGGTTTTGCTTTAAGCATATCTATATTTAATTATTAAAGTCTTAAATCTTATAGATGAGCGAAGCTAGTTCGCCCAGGTTCTCTCAATAATATGATCAAGGATCGTTGCTTATTGGTAAAATGATTGGGATCGAGTTATACTTAGGCCTGCTAAAGTTCAATACTTCATTATCAGTAGATAATATAATGTGCATAATATGATAAAGCTCACTAATATAACATTCGTTTCGTTTGACTTAATCACGCTTGAACGCTGATTTTATTAAAAAATTGGTAGACAAGTTGACTTTATCGAGAAGCAGTACGTGTACGTTTTTGAATGGATACTAATGCTTAGCGAAGCTGGCGAAATATAAAAGTCATTCGTTCTCAAGAAAATGTATTACAAAAGTTTCTTAAGTGTCTCATTTCATTTGGTAGCATTAAATCTTAACAGATACATCAGCTTGGAGATGTTTTTGCATTTGTAGTAGTGTACATATAATACATAGCCACTGGACTAAAACCGGAATAAACCAGATTGTGCTAGCTACCACATTCATCGAACACCATGAGTAGCGTCAGAAGTGTCAAGATATTTTGTTATTATTATTTTCTTAGTAATTATATAATAAAATATACATTTAGTATGTCGCAAAAATTTAATAAAATTACCTGAAAAAAATTGAGCGCTATATCTGCAGAGTAATGGAGAAATGTTTGTCTATATGCTTTTGAAGAGGAATAGCAATTTTAGAGTAAAGACGAGACTTCAGGTAGGTACAGTACAGTTAGAAGTGTCACATTGTTTATTATTCTTTGCTTAATAAAACAAATGGGGGAAGTTGATATCACGCCACGAATGACGTGCTGTACGAGGACACAGTGTTAACACATTACACAACACTGCCAACTTTCTAAATCACTTTTAGATAATTTCTGGACTGAAAAACCCAAAAATATATGTATGTTGTGTACACTTGTAATCGATATACTTATCAGAAATTGATTTTTTCTCTTTGGATGTTATGTACCACCGTTTAAGATGTATATTGCTAGTGTTCCTATTAAATAAATAAATAAATAAAATATTTATTACGATATCTGAAACCGAGACACGATCTCCGTTTTAGTTTTTTTTTATATTCGCCGGGAGGGCAAATGACTCTACTCCACCTGATGGTAAGTGGTAGTAGAGTCCAAACGCGACGACGGCCAGTGCAGACGGGAAAAACGTTCTGCACTAGCCGCCTTCGCCTTGTCGGCCCGCAAGATGCCTCTTCACGCCTCGTTTGAAGGAACCCGGGTTGTAAGAGGAGGGGAACACGTGAGCTGGTAAGGAATTCCATTTTTTGGAAGTGCGACAAAGAAAGGAGTTGCCAAATTTCTTTGTTCGCGATGGAATTGATGTCACAGTTAGGCGGTGACATCGAGAACCAGCTCGCGTGGACTTAAGAAGAAAGGGGGAAGCAGGAATTTGAATTAGATCTTTGATTATTAATTAATTTGAGTTAGATCTTTAAACTAGACCAACGATGTATTAAAATCTATATATTAGTTACGTTGGAAAATAAATAAAACATTTGTGACGTAGCCTTGCTATGAATAATAAAACAATAGGTGCGTGTACTCACATGCAACCTCTTCAGCAGCCCGGTGTCCGTATCTGCGCTGGCATTGGCGGACTGCTTGGCAGTATTCCAGAACTGCTTCTGGGCGGAGTAGCGGTTCATAGGACATATTTTGAATAGGCAATCTGAAAATAATTTTCTAGATTTGTAAAGGAATCCGGTCTTTTAAAAAGTGCTTTTAATTGCATTTACTTAGTTTACTTAAGACTTTTTTAATTTCGCAGTATTCGATTGTATATTTAACAACAGACAAAAAACATATCTTTTACATCAATGTAAAAGAATTAATTAATATTCGCGTTTCACTTTAAAAATACCGCTAATGCATATTTTTTATTCATCTAACTGTTTATAATATATTCTGTAATTCTTCAAACCGTGGCCACTAATTAAATACAATATAATATTACAATAATTAAGTCGTATTAAAAAGAATACATAAAAGTATCGATACTAACATAAAGTATGGACGGCAAACAAATTTTAAATATTATTATTTTTTATAGTAACTATATCAATTATGTATTGAGATTAATTTGTTCGTGTTACGGTTTCGTTAGTTATACTGAAAGAGAACACAGGTGAGTATATTGCGTGTGAATAAGATGGCAAGTATTTTTTTCCGTGTATGCAATTACTTGACTTCGTCTTGAAACTTGGCCTCCGAACTTCCATGCTAAGCTAATTAATAACAATTTATAAGGCATTTCTAAACGACACGGGTTATACTTCTAAAGCGGCTATTTTACTTCTTCGTTTGCATCTAATATTAGCAACTTATTTTTTTAAATGGTGAATAATTTAATGTCGACATATTAATTTATAAATTCGTTTAACTTACCCCGGAACTTTTTTGGCGGATCAGTCAGGTCTCCTGCCTCAGGACATACAACGCACCTGTCATCTACCAACCTGCAACAAACGTTAGCATAAAAATATTTCCATTAGCGTCAAATACGTATGTATCCTATATATTTTAAATTGTATAAAAAATGACTGAAATAATTTTTTTAATTGCATAAATCGCTTTGCGGTTACATATAAAAACTTCATGATATGGGGACAATTCCGCTAACAAATTGTCGCTTTGCCACAATCGAATCGAAACGTAATCGTTGCCCTTTAACCGTTTTCCTATTATACTAACACAACGATCAAGTTGCTGTACTTTTGAAGTTGGATCGGAATCGAATCGGGAGCGTATTGTAACAAAATTGACCCTTAATTACAATTTCCATAAACCGTAACAGCCTGTAAATGTCCCACTGTTGGGCTAAAGGCCTCCTCCCCTCTTTTTGAGGAGAAGGTTTGGAGCTTATTCCACCACGCTGCTCCAATGCGGGTTGGTGGAATAAACATGTGACAGAATTTCAGAGAACTTAGACACAAGCAGGTTTCCTCACGATGTTTTCCTTCACCGTAAAGCAAGAAATGAATTATAATCACAAATTAAGCACATGAAAATTCAGTGGTGCTTGCCCGGGTTTGAACCCACCGATCATCGGTTAAGATTCACGCGTTCTTACCACTGGGCCATCTCGGTACTTTTTTTACCAATAACGATTCAGCTGGGGTTTATTTTTGTAAAGAATAATAGAGTCGTGAACGTATCGTAGCCGCTATAAATTAAAAGAAGAATTGAAAGGTCAGGGGTCGTTCCAGACCGCACGCCCCTATAACCCCAATCTGCTTAATCGTTTTGAACGAAATAAAATTTGTAATTATTTATTAGTTTATTTAAATATAAAATAGTAATTTTTTTTTACAATTTGTGTTTGTAATTCATCTCGTGCTTGACGGTGAAGGAAAACATCGTGAGGGAATCCGCATGTGTCTGATTTCATTGAAAATCTGCGACATGTGTATTCCACCAACCCGCATTGGAGCAGCGTAGTGGAATAAGCTCCAAACCTTCTCAAATAAAGGAGAGGAGGCCTTAGTCCAGCAGTGGGACATTCACAGGCTGTTACTGTCACTGTTTTATAATTGAGATAAATTAAAATAAAACATTAAATATTTTAAATCTATAAAACCATTATTCAAATACGTTTATATTTATTTTAAAATCAAGTTCAAGTTATAATGTTATATAAAGGCAAATAATATAATTTTAACTAAATTCAAGGCGAGGATGTTATCTAACTAAATGCGAGTCACGAATTACTAAAGCTCATCGGATACGATGCTGTGTACGGAGATTACTTTGAATGCTAAGTAAATTGAGTTTCAGACAAGATATCTATCCTCTATAGGACTTTGTTTGTTTGTTCGTAAGCTTTATTATATTCATATAACAAAAACGAGCGCTTTTGAAAAAAGAATGTTTTCCATAATCAAATTCTTTTTTATTTAAAATACTTATATGCAATATTATATGGATGAAAAATAAATAGAATGAGTTCCTATATCGTATACCAAGACATATTCTACCTACCTACCTACCTACAGAAAAATACATTATATAGGTACATTTTATTAATAATACTAACTGTTATGTCGAAAATAAAAGTTAAACGTATATGATATCCAATATTAAAAGATAATAAACCCAGAGATTTTTTTTTAAATTAACTTATCAAAGATAAAATATATTTCTTTGTAATTTATGTTATTCATTAAAAGCTATCTCCAAAAATGTTATACTAAAGATCGTTTTTTCATTATTTTATTTCTTTATGTATAGTCAAGTTATTTTCCAACTCACCCTAAGGTACTGAGGAATCCTGCCACAGACCCCTCCGCGAACAGGGACACGATGTCACCCAGGTGCAGGAAACTGTCACCCATGTTGTCCCCCTTTCCTCACTCCCACCATGAAAAAACGCCTGTGAACAATAATTACATATTTATAACAATTCATCCAAATTGATGTTATATTATAAAGATGTTACAATCGTGTTTTACGTCGTTCATTCTCGTTTTAAAAAACATTTTTTTTTTCCTTACCCGTCGTTTTAAAACATATACAGCCTTAGTTAAACACCGATTTCGCTCTTTCTGTCATTTTCGATTTGACATTCGAAAGAAGACAGAGCACTGTTTAACTAATCATCCGCTAAAAACGTTTATAAATAAGAGCATAAACCATTAGATTACTGAATATATACTAAACATTATTTTGCAATATAATAGATTCGGTGGAATTGATTCAAATTCACATATAAATATGTGTGGGTAAAATTTGTCTTTGATATTTCAATCTCATCGCTCCCAAAGAAGACATCAAAGAGCATTGTGAAATTATTGGCTATCAAATGTATACATATCAGATATAAGAGGAATGTATTCAACAAAATTCTGTGCGTTTTTTTTTAATTAGTGTTTTCATTAAAAACGTAATTTGAATAAAGAAACAATTCTATTTTAAAATTTTCGTTACTAATTTTCGCACAAAAATCAATTCTATTAGGTACTATTTTCTTCCATGATTGCTGATTACACAAAAAATATTCTTCGAAGTATGCATAGTTTATATGTTTATTGAATAAAGGATGTTATGTTTAAATAAAATAAGGTCGATATTGGCGTGAATATGTTTCAAATATTTTTCGTTTTGTTTGGACGAATCTGTCAACACTGAGTGTGAGGCTATCGTTTAATGTTAGGCCGAAACCCGGTATATTCATTGAGCTATTGTACAATGTTTTGCCGGATTATTTTCAAGGTGACGGACACTGTGATATCTCAAGCTTTTTTGAACTTTAAATGTGTATTTATATTTATAACATATACATGTTTTCTTATAGTGTTAGAGGAAATCAAGTTTTTTTTTTTATTTTACGTTGAGTATTATTCGCATATTACAAAAATCGTAGGATTAAATTAAATATATTAAAATGTAGCTCTTGTTAAAATTAGTTTTTTTTTTTAATATTGAGATGATAAAATCCTGCTCCTCCGACCTCAGTACTTCCTTGCCGATTTCGGGTTGGCGTTGGGCCGCTTATAACTTTATAAAATATGCTGGTATGATCCTACCATCTCAGGCTGTTGTCGTACACATAGTATTAAATATCATGTTTATTTATAACAAAAGACTTACAAACATACATTACTAGTTTGCTTAGAACATCGACTACAATTTGTGACAATAATCACGTAAGTATTTAGTCTGATTCGGTACATAATTTAAATCGAGTTTATGGTTACCACATAAGCGACGCGACGCCTGTCTAACATGCTTGGAATGCCAAAGCGTAATTTTTAGTAAAATGTCCGTATAACTTTAAATATATGCATTATTTGTTTCAAGAGATCCTCTTTTACTAATAAATAATTATAAAAATCTTCACAAGAAACGTTTTTATAGTTTTCTTGGGTTGCTAGTATCGCTTTTACTGACTGAATCGTCTGTCGATTTATTTCCTTACCACTGAGCTTGCATGTAGACCTCAAAATGCCTTGCAAATGCGACAAACGCCTGATGGTAACCCTACTCGAGTCACTAACAGCGTGTTTTAAACTCATATATCAACAAAGGATACTTCGATACGCTAAGCATAAACATGTCAGTTAGTAAACATACTGGATCTACTAATAGATGCAATCGCTACTCGCTATAACTAGTCATCATTACCCCGATAATGATTATCGTTTATGTTTTAATCATATTTTTCAACTTCAAACGTATATTGAAGCTGTTTACCATAAAAAATATCACTTATTTTTTTATTACTCTTTAATAGTTATATAGTTTTTTTAATTAGGTAATTTGGTTCTAATAACATTTTGTTATAGTAACACAGTTGTACTTAAAAACAATTTCTGTTATAGCTAAAACATTTTGAAATAGTTGAAGTTACATTTTGAAACTTTGTACTGAGAAATAAACTGAAAACCTTAGCTAAAAGCAGAACTCATTTCCTTTTGCGCTATAATGTATTAAATTCAGCTTAGGCTTATTTAAGCTTTTCTGTTCCTATGTAGTGTTTTAAAAAAAAATACAATTTTTTTAATACTTAATAGGCCAGCGTTTGACCGTTGACTTGCCTTGTTAAGCATCGACACGGTGTAGCACGCTTGCCTATTAGAAACCTGTTTACTCTGGATTTGAAGACACCAACATTGTACAAAGTATTCCACAGTTTCGCAGTGCTAATGATTAATGTAGATTCAAAGCGCTTCGTACGTAGGCGAGGAATTTCCACTCCACCTCTGGCGCTTTGGTCGCGTTTGCCTGGCCGTTCGATAGTAAAAGGGGGCGGGAGGAATCAGTTCGTGTAATTCCTGAGCACAATCTCCGAAATGTATCCGATAGAGGACTGAGAGTGATGCAACCACACGTCGATGTTCGAGACTTTGAAGCCTAGACTCGACCAATGTATCGTCTCCTATCAGCCTCCTGGCACGCCTCTCAACCAACTCTAGAGCCTGAAGGTGATACTTAGCAGAGCCATCCCAAAGGTGAGAGCAATACTCCATACATGACCTCACTTGTGCTTTATATAAGCTGAGCAGTTGTTCTGGAGTAAAGTAACGTCTCACTTTCGAGCGGCTATTTGGGCTATGGACTCAAACAGGCCTTGGGTACATTGAACATGACCAAATTGGCATTGCCCCAATCGGACACTGTCTTAAGGGTCACGTTCAGGCGCTCAACCATGGCCTCTCTCTGAGCCTGGATTTGGGCCTCCCTAGCTCGCGCGTTGGATTTGTAGTTCTTGACAACTGTGCAATGATCTGCGTACCCATGGATACCGGGCATCAGCAGATCATTAATGTGCAGCAGAAATAGTGTCGCCGAGAGCAGTGAACCCTGGGGAACACCGGCATTTATAGCCATTTGATCCGACGAGTGGCCATCAACCACCACTCGTAACGATTCCGGTTCCTCAACGGTTCCTTAGGAAGTCTGAAATCCACGCACACAGGCAGGCCATATGCAGGAAGTTATCAGCAGATAAGGCCATCATGCCGAACCCTATCAAAGGCCTTCATATATCATATCAATATCAATATCAACAGCCAATCGTTGTCCACTGCTGAACATAGGCCTCTCCCAAGGTGCGCCAAAGCTCCCTGTCCTCCGCCTTCCGCATCCAGTTGGTGCCCGCCACCTTCTTAAGGTCGTAGGTCCACCTGGCTGGAGGGCGCCCTACGCTGCGCTTGCCGATTCGCGGTCTCCACTCTAGGACTCGTCTGCTCCAACGGCCATCGGTCCTACGACATACGTGACCAGCCCACTGCCACTTCAGCCTGCTAATTTTGCAAGCTATGTCGGTGACTCCGGTTCTTTTCCGGATAATCTCATTTCTGATCTTATCCTTCAAAGATACTCCGAGCATAGCTCGCTCCATAGCACGCTGAGCGACTTTGAATTTGTGGACTAGTCCCGCAGTTAGTGTCCACGTTTCGGCACCGTATGTCATGGCAGGTAAGACGCATTGGTTGAAGACTTTCGTCTTCAAACATTGCGGTATAGACGACTTGAGGACTTGACGAAGGTTGCCAAATGCTGCCCATCCCAAGCGAATTCTTCGATCGGCTTCCTTCTCGAAGTTGTTCCTACCGACTTGTATTATCTGTCCTAGGTAGGTATATTCACTAACAACTTCGAGAGGTTTCCCCTCGACGTATATCGGTCCCGGCACGACATGCCTATTGAACATGACCTTGGTCTTGTCCAAGTTCATACCGAGACCGACACACCGGGAAGACTCGCCTAGGCTACGCAGCATTTCGGTGAGTTGTTCCAGCGACTCTGCTATGATGACGATATCGTCGGCAAATCGAAGGTGTGAGATGTACTCGCCGTTTACATTGACTCCATACCTAGTCCAATCCAGCGTTTTGAAAACGTCTTCCAACGCGTTGGTGAATAGTTTCGGGGATATTACATCCCCCTGTCTCACCCCTCTGCGCAGTTGGATCACCTTCGTCTTACAGTCCTGGATGTGGACAGTCATTGTAGCGGCGTTGTACAGACATCTCAGTACCTCGATATATCTCCAATCGATATGACATCTCTGCAATGAGTCGAGCACTGCCCAGGTTTCGATGGAGTCGAAGGCTTTCTCGTAGTCCACAAATGCCATACACAGCGGCTGATTGTACTCTTCGGTCTTCTGCACAATCTGCCGAACAGTATGGATGTGGTCCACGGTGCTGTAGCCTGATCGAAAGCCGGCTTGCTCTGGGGGCTGGAACTCGTCAAGTCGTCTGGCGAGACGGTTCGTGACGACTCTTGAGAACAGCTTATACACGTGACTCAGGAGGGAGATTGGTCTGTAGTTTTTCAAGAGGGTTTTATCACCTTTCTTGAAAAACAGTACCACCTCACTCCCGCTCCACGTTTCCGGGGTCTTGCCATGTTGGATGACGGAATTAAAGAGGCTTGCTAGCTCTTTCAGGACCGGAGTCCCGCCTGCCTTAAGCAACTCTGTTGTGATTCCGTCATCTCCCGGAGCTTTGTTGTTTTTAAGCTGTTCTAGAGCCGCCCTAATCTCTCCTTGGTCAACGACCGGGAGCTCCTCGGAGTAATGGCGCATAAGAGGGGCGCGCTGGTCATCAATACTGATTCCCACGGGTTTATCCGATCTTGAAGAGAACAACTGCCCATAAAACCTCTCTACTTCTCCGATAATTTCAGGCCTAGAGGTAACGACCCCACCATTTTCAGTTTTAAGTTTTGTCAGACGCGGCCTCCCAAACTTGCGAGCGAACACTTTCGATCCCCGATTTTGCTCAATCGCAGCCTTGATGGCACGGGTATTGGAGCGTCGGAGATCGCGTCGCGTCAGCGTTTTTATTGTTCGGTTTAAGGCCTTATCTGACAAAAACGATGGTAGTTCTCGTCGTTTTCTCATGAGCTCGAGTGTCTCAGCAGAGAGTTTTGGTGCGTTGTCTCTTCTCTGTGGCGGAAAACACTTGCGGGATGTGTTTTGCAGTATTTTGACCAGCGTGTCGGTTCTCTCATCAATGCTGCTTATGGTTTCCAACGCGGTGAATTGATTTTGAAGTTCCATTTGGAACTTTTCGGAGCCTTGAGAAGCTTGGAGCATGGTAGGTCGGAGAGTAGACCTCATCATTCTCGATCTTTCGGCTTTTAAGTTGATATTTAGAGTGCCTCGAACCAAGCGGTGATCACTTCCGGTATTAAACCTGTTGATCACTGAAACATCTCTAAATATGTGCCTTTTATTCGAAATGATAAAGTCTATCTCGTTCCTTGTCACGTTATCGGGGCTTCGCCAGGTCCACCTCCTCTGAGGCTTTTTTTGAAAGAAAGAATTCATCAAAAAAAGCCCCTGCGTTTCGAGAAAGTTTACCAGCATTTGCCCCCTGTGATTTCTGCAGCCCAAGCCGTAAGGTCCGACTTTCGATTCACCGCTATCTTGTATTCCCACTTTAGCATTAAAGTCTCCCATAACAACATTGTAGTGGGCCCTCGAGGTGTCGTTGAGGGCCTTTGCGATGTCCTCGTACATCGCTTCGACCACATCATCAGAGTATGTCGAAGTTGGCGCATATACCTGTACAACCTTCAGGGAGTACCTGTCGGAAAGTTTTAGGACAAGGTACGCTACCCGGTTCGACACACTACTGATTTCCACAATGCTGCTAATGAGATCCTTTTTGACTAGAAAACCGACACCACCCTGGGAGAGGTTATCACCTTCGCGGAAGTAGAGTAAGTTACCGGACTCTAGAGTTATCGTGTCCTCCCCCTGTCTTCGGACTTCAGATAACCCCAGTATATGCCAGTTTATATGACTTAACTCTACTTCTAATTCGGCGAGGTGATGGTCCAGCCTCATCGAGCGTCCATTATACGTTGCCATTTTCAGTCGTTTTATACGGTAGCCTGCCGTGAACCGGTAATTCTTAGCACCCCCTGCCCTGCCGATACCGCGACCGCTACCTTGGTCGGGCCTAGCGGGCTTGCCGGTAACTGGGAGCCTTTTTTTGGGCGCATCTGCCATTAAGGGAGGGGTTTGCCCATACTCGCCGCGCTGGGCAGGCGTGTTGGCGAGCGCAGTAGGGGGTAAGATGTTTATGGGAGGGGGGACGCTGCTGCCCATCCCCCCTTTTCCCCGTCCCTCAGTCGCCTCTTACGACACCCACGGGATGAGATTGGGGGAGTACTATTCTAAGCCGGTACTCCACGGCAAGGCAAAGGCCTTCGAGATATCCAAAAAAACAGCAAGTGCCTCCCCGTGTTTCTCGATGGCTTCACTCCAGATGTGTGTGACGTACACCAGAAGATCACCTGTGGACCGGTTTCGGCGAAACCCGTACTGTCGGTCACTGAGAAGGTCATTGGCTTCCAGGTACGTCAGGAGCCTAGTATTTAGGATACGTTCCATTGTCTTGCACAAAATGGACGTAACCGAGATGGGTCTGTATGACGAAATAAATATTAGATGATGATGATGATGATGGTTTATCTCAATTGTAAACTGATAACGCTGTCATTGCGACCAATTTTTAAAATGATTTTAACAATAAATCGATAATCATCGTTCAATCTCATTCGCGTCTTCTACATCTTACTGTTTTCGCCGGTTCTTTGCAAGTAATTCTTTCCGTACTGGTAGTATTTTTTTTTAACGATCAATAGGTAAGTAAGTGTAATGCTTCGACATTAAATAACATTTTGACTTTACTAGGTAACTTTCGAATTTATTCCGGCGAAATAGAGCTTACTTAAAGTCGATTTAATAAAAAATTATAACCTATGCAATTTGTCTGCCTATAGACGAAATATTTTTTGAAAAGAATGCCTGTGATCATAGATAATATTACACACTAAAAGACAGTTTGGCTTTAATATTTATTACAAGTATAAATATTTGTATGAGATAGGCAGAAAGACAAATGAACCGCCTTATGGTAAGTAGCCAGAAGCTGTCTCAATTCTCAACTATCTCACTCAACTTTCACAACGAAACAACAATATCCGCTTAGCTAAATAACTCGATAAATAAATAGTATATTCTTGCGGTACGGTAGCTAATAAGAACCAAGACCGTATAAATAAAATTACTTATATTTATAACATTCCTGAGATTGGAGAAATCAAAATTATATTTATTTGAATTTAGAACGACAACATTAATTATGAATGCACGAAACTTACCAACGCTCAAGACGACTCCATCCTCTCAGTACAGCTCAACTAACTTCATCAGTAGTTTGAGCATGTCGCATACGAAGTAGAACAAATGCAGCAATAACTTATAGCATAGTCGGCGGATGTCTATGAGATAGTAACCGAGCACTAACACGACGAAACACACACAGTAACATAATTTTCGATTTTTACTTATAACCATCTGAAAGTATAGTCTTATTTCTTAATACCGAGCAATTTTGATCCTCAATTTTTTTATAATTTAAACACAAATGCTTGAATATTCAAGCTTATGTAATTGTCTTTTTCTTAATAGCTTTTTTACGTTTGTTTTTTTTTTAATCTGTACGAAAACTTCTGAGTAACCGCGTCTGAATATTTATCAAAAATAGAAACATATTATTACACAGATTAAATGTAATAAGCTGTAAACCCAGAATGCGGCGTTTACGGTTAATATGCTATAGCTAATTGAGTTTGCTCGCTTATTAATCCCTCTTAATTTTATGAATAAATTGGACGTTACAAAATCGTTTACTTACAAAGTTTAACTTTGCAAGACATAAAAATAATTATTATTGTTTAATTAAAATTTTCGTTATTTTCTAATTTTGACAAAAACAATTATGATAAAAACGATGACGACATAATACAAATACACACCCTCTGCGTTCACTAATTAAAACTAAACATATTTATGTATAATATATCGTGTTACTTTTTTTGCTACTAAAAAAAATCCGCATCAAATTAAGAAACTATTACTATGTAGTTTCAGACCACAGAGTTTCTATATATTATTTGTCAGCCAGCAAACCGACCATTAGATGACAGGTATTATCTGACACTAACTTTTTCCCGCTCGTTAGATACAGGGCAATCGATATGTGAAGTGGATGCGTATAAGTCTAATCAGGCAAGGTGGACCCGACACATATAGAAAAGTCCTTTGGACCGTGTACCTTTAAAAGCCCACTGACCTATATATTCCTTTCGCTAATTTTATTTACAAAGGTCAAACGATGCATTATTAGATAGACTTAAGAATTTACTTTGACCGAGTTAAATATATTAAAAGTAATTAATATATATATATATATATATTAATTACCTATATATATATATATATATATATATATATATATATATATTATTTTAAATTTAATTATTTAAAGAAACATTCCTCTTTATTTACCTAATAATCAGACATGTGTCAGTTTTCTCACAAGATAAGTCGTATGTCGTCGTATCATCTTTCACGGATAAACCACTGCACCGAATTTGGTAATATTTGATATGAAGGAAGCTTGAACCCCAAGGACTTAGGCTACTTTTCTATACCTAACCTATTTTTTTCTTATTCTTAGTTCTTTTGAACTCTAGTCCGGTTTCAAAAAATATTTTGATTTAGATAGCCCATTTATTAAAAGGTTATATACTTAGAGAAAAACTATTACTAAAGTGAATGAATATATAACATCCACGGGGGTCGAGCAGTGTTTTTAACTCGAGTGGAGATATTAAATATAGATTGTTAAGTCAGCCCTTAAAATTATTTATTTAAGTGACACTTAAATTATTGTGTAGTGATCAGTAGTAAGACATAACACCCAAACATAAGATAAATACAAAATTATATGATCTCGAAATAATTAGATGTGGTCAGGTAACTAAAGATAAAGAATAATACAAACAAATATTAGATTTGTTTATCACCATTTTGGCGTTGTGATTGAAATTACGAAAACTTAAATATCTTTATATGAATACCATTCAGTCGAGTCTGGGCCAACAGATAGATCTATTATTGAAATCTGATGCCTTCCAAAGTGCATTTATTATCCATTAGGTTGAGTGAGATACTATCCGCTTTGATTGTTGAATGAAATTTTCAGAAGATAAAATTGTATGTCATAACAACCCACGATATATTTAAAGCAAATATTAAAATTAATATGATTAACACGCTAAGATACATTATACTAGAGTTTACTTAAGGTAACGGATGGTTAATTTTTCTTACAGTGCCAATGTCTATACGCGTGAATCTAACCGATGATCGTGGGTTCAAACCCGGGTAAGCACCACTGAATTTTCATGTGCTTAATTTGTGTTTATAATTCATCTCGTGTTTGATAGTGAAGGAAAACATCGTGAGGAAACCTGCATTTCTCAAATTTTACTGAAATTCGCAACATGTGTATTCCACCAATCCAAATTGGAGCAGCGTGGTGGAATAAGCTCCATATCTTCTCCTCAAAAAAGGAGATGAGGCCTTAGCCCCGCAGTGGGACATTCACAGGCTGTTACTATGATGTCTATGGGCGGTGGTGACCCCTTAGTAAGTGGTTAAGTCAAGATGTAAAAATAAGTAATATGAATATAAAGCTTTAGACCTTTGCAGGTTTCGGCAACATTTAAGTGTTCAAGCGAGAAAATAATAAAAAATATTATATCATTTATAATTTCAGAACACTTTGTATGAACTTAAAGATCAAAATCGCGTGTTTTCCTAAATATTGTCACTATATATAATGTCACACACTATTCACATTTTTCCCATTGGATAGTCAACCGTGAACTGAAGCATTCGGAATTTCATGATCCACATGAAAACTTGCCTGAAATGAATGATGGCTGGAACAGCCTTGTTTTTTTTTTCCAGCTCTGTTTATTTTGCTTTTCGCGTCTTTTATGTTTTTGTGTCATTGTAGTTTGTTACAAGTGCACGTAAACACGGCGCACACTTTGTGCCGTTTCAACTACACATCACAATGAGAACGTGTACTTTTAAAAAATGTTTATTAAACACATATGACTACTCTTTTAAATTTTAAAAATCACGTTCCATCTATACTCATTTAAATAATGAGAAAATTATTCTGTTTGTCTATTAGGCTTTCACGGCTAAACCACTTCTGAGAGGGCAAATGACTATATATAGGGCAAAGATGGTAAGTGGTAGTAGAGACCAAACGCGACGACGGCCAGTACAGTCGGGAAGAATGTTCTCCACTAGCCGCCCCCGCCTTGCCGGCCCGCCAGATGCCTCTTCACGCCTCGTTTAAAGGAACCTGGGTTATAAGAGGAGGGAGAACACGTGAGCTGGTAAAGAATTCCATTTTTTGGAAGTGCGACAAAGAAAGGACTTGCCAAATTTCTTTGTGCGCGATGGAATTGATGTCACAGTTAGGCGGTGACATCGAGAGCCAGCACTCGTAGATTTATGAAGGAAAGGGGAAGCAGGAATTAGAGAGAATAATTCCTCAGAGCACTCGCCGTGATACAGTCGATAGAAAGCGCTCAGCGCTGCAATCTCTCGACGCAATTGTAAAGGCTCGAGGGTGTTTGTCACCTTTACGTCGCCAATAATGCGGACCGAACGTCGCTGCAACCGCTCCGAGGCCTCCAGCAGGTACTTAGCGGAGCCATCCTAAAGGTGCGAGCAATATTCAACGCAAGAACGTACCTGTGTTTTGTACAACAGGCACAGTTGTTGTGGCGTGCAAAAACGCCGCACCTTGTTCAGAACTCAGTTTCCGTGAAGCTGTTTTTATAACAGCCTCGATGTAATCCCTAAGGTCGCAGCGGACGTCAAACACCACTGAAGCGATGTTGATGAAATTTGGTACAAAGCAAGCATGAACTCCAAGAAAGGACTACTTTTTTATACCTAACAACTGCCCCCTTCCAAACACACGGAAGAAACCGCGGGCGAAAACTAGTTTGTTATAAAAATTAAAAGAAATGTTTACGATACTCGTTCATTGTCTATGGGCAGGGGTATTACTAACAAGAGGCGCATTGCCAGTCTGCTTACCCATTTAAAAAAAGAGTAAAGTAAGAAATAGTGGCTACATGAATTATATGTAAGTACCTATATAAGCAAACTTTATTTCAAAGACACCATAACTTTTGAGGTCTTGCTTATAAAATTTGTTTTGCGGGTGATTAGTTAAACAATGTTCCGTCTTATTCTTTTGAATGTCCAATCAATAATGACAGAAATAGATAAATCTATTTAAGTAATAGTGAAAACCGCATTCAAATCCAACGTGAAGCCAAAGTGAACAAACGGACATATAAAAAAGGTACTTTTTTATACTATTTTAAGATAAAAATTATTAAAATGACTACAAAAAACATGCTTAGAACATTTAACTAAATAGTTACAACAAAAATTTATATAAAAATAAATCGTTTATGTTGTAAATATTAGATACCAGTTCTATGCACATTTATTCACATATAAAAATACTTATTTATAAAATGTTAACCATATTTTTTGTACACATCTACAAACACAAAGCTGTATTAGTTACAGATTTATCACAAACGAATCTTCCATTTGTCGAAACATTTACCTTTTGCCCTTTGATATTATATGGCTGCTAGCCTGCTACTAGAGGATAAATAAACTAATGGCAAGGTGGCCAGTACATATACAAATGCAAAACTTAAGAGAATAAGAAGAGAAAAAAATAATAATTTCGAATTAAACCTTAAACTTTTTAATGGTATTTTATAATAGTATAATTTAATTGCTTCGTCGTTCTAGTATCTAAGTTTTATTTGTTTACGGGCTTATATAAAAGTTATTAGAAGGTATATTTTTTAATTCTCCGACCAAATCTGGCTGGTTAAGGATATTGGTAGTTTTACACTCCTCGGAAAGCAGTTACAGCCTTTGGTCATATTCCCGGTCTCTTTACGGTCGTGTCCACATTCCGCTTCCGATTATGTGCCTGAGGCAAGAGAGAGATTGCACCTGAGTCTGTACTTTTTCGAGATGGCCTAGTGGTAAGAACGCGTGAATCTTAACCGATGATCGTGGGTTCAAACCCGGGCAAGCACCACTGAATTTTCATGTGCTTAATTTGTGATTATAATTCATCTCGTGCTTTACGGTGAAGGAAAACATCGTGAGGAAACCTGCATGTGTCTAATTTCACTGAAATTCTGCCACATGTGAATTCTACCAACCCGCATTGGAGCAGCGTGGTGGAATAAGCTCCAAACCTTCTCCTCAAAAGGGAGAGGAGGCCTTAGCCCAGCAGTGGGACATTAACAGGCTGTTACTGTTACTGTTTACTGTACTTTTTATAAATAAGAATAACTATAGATTCCTGAGACGAGATGCATAGCTCAGTGGTTGGAAGGCATGGATGTTAACTCACCGAAATAAATTTAGAATTCATATGAAAATTCAGTGGTGATTGTACGGGTTCAAATCTGCTATTTTCAATTATGATTCACATGTTTCTGGCCTCTGGGTAATCACGATCACTTAGAATCTGTTCCAAAATATTTAAAGGTTATCAAAAAAATATGTCAAGTAAATATTTGACACCATTCTGTATTTAAAATTCTGGATACGCTAAACTGCAATTTACATTTAAATACAGAAACATTTATAATATAAAATACAATATTTAAACAATAGTTATACGTTACAATATGTTTATTTTAAGAATATAATAACAGTATACATATTCATCGCAATAATACAACACTTGTATTTAAAACATCCCTGACTTGACACACACACACACACAGCTCTAAAATAAAAACACAGTTTTGTTTTATCCCAAAGGCAATCCATTCCCTTTATTACAGGTTTTCTGATGTTCATCTAAAAGGTAAACTAACGAAAATACAAGTAAAATTAAAGTAATAGCATGTGAATGTCGCTCAGATGAATTAACGCCTCCTCTCATATTGAAGAGAAGGTTTGAAGATTTTTCCACCACGCTGCTCCAATGCAGCTTGGTGGATACATACGTGGTACAATTTCAGTGAAATTAGACACATGCAGGTTTCCTCATAATGTTTTCATTCATCGACAAGCACGAGATTAATTATAATCACAAATTAAGCACATAAAAATTCAGTAGTGCTTGCCCGGGTTTGAACCCACGATCATCGGTTAAGATTAAACGTGGCAGAATTTCAATGAAATTAGGCACATGCGGATACCCTTACAATGTTTTCCTTCACAGTCGATTGCGAGATTAATTATAAACAAAAATTAAGCACATGAAAATTTTATAGTGTTTGCCTGGGTTTAAACCCGCGTTCATCGGTTAAAATTAGCGATTTCTAACCACTGGGCCATTTCCTATATACGAGTATGTTAATCTTAGTCGAAACCGTAGTTGCCAGATGTTTAATATAATTCCATCACGGTCCCGATTTATTCAAACGCGTTTAGCCTATTCCAACCACTGGAAGAATAAAGACAAATAAACGACTTTGACAAGATCAATGGATCTATGATATTCATTATGGATTCGCGGAAATATGGCATTTTGAATGTCGGCAACTTGTTATCGGAACTTTTAAAGTAAAATTAGTGTCTATAAGTAGTTAAATGGAAGCGTATTGTTTTATTAATAAAGACATATTCATTAAGAATTGTTTGTAATGTATAATATGTATGAATGTAAATGTAAGGTTTGTTTATATTTACTCCTTCGATTGGAACAGGCTACTAGTACGTCGTCGCGTATGGACTTCACTGCCACTTACCATCAGATGGAATAGTCATTTGCAATAGATATATATAAAACTTTAATTCTCTAACGACATTGCTCATTCTACAATGAATTGCTCATTAAAATGAAGAAATATTAAGCATGTTACGCGCGACGTCGAGTGGCTACGTGGGCTTGTCATATATTAAAAAATTGTTGTATTTCATTCAAATTAAAAGTATTGCAAAATAGTACGATTTTGTTTAAAAAATAAGTGTTTTATTGTTCAAATCAGTAATTGACTGTAACAATGTATTTAAAAAAGTTTATTTGTTTACGTAAAGTGATTTAATTGTATCGAAAACTACTCTGATTTATATATTAGTCACGGAATTTATAAATTAAGCAGGAACGCTAGTCATTCGTATATTGTTAGTCATGGTCTCCTTGATACAACGCGTGAAGTTCCAGTGGGGCAGCAGACGCGTTACGCATCAGTGAGGTGCAGAATATCTTTTCTATTGCTATTATGATCTGAACTTAGTACGGCACTTAAGGCCTATGATGAGACCTATCATAAAGATTTTAGTTCCCGACTTTCCCGAATATCCCATATAATCAGTTCCTTAGAGAAGGTAATTTCGAAGATATTTTGAGTATTATAAAAAGTTTAAATTGATAGCTGAAGTTCAAACTGGAACGCAACAATACTAAGTACTGCTGCTGTAGTGATATTAAACCTCATTAGTTTGTATTATTTTATAATAAATTTATTAATGTCATATGTCACTTACGTACTTTTATTATGTAGAATAAAACCACATATTCGAGGTTTTGTCTTATTGCAGATGCTTAGCTGCAGAATATCTTTTTTTTTTTTGTAGAATAGGAAGGCGGACGAGCATATGGGCCACGTGATGGTAAGTGGTCACCAACGCCCATAGACATTGACAGTGTAAGAAATGTTAACCATCGCTTACATCACCAATGCGCCACCAACCTTTGAACTAAGATGTTATGTCCCTTGTGCCTGTAATTACACTGGCTCACTCACCCTTCAAACCGGAATACAACAAAATCAAGTACTGCTGCTTTGCGGTAAAATATCTGATGAGTGGGCGGTACCTACCCAGACGAGCTTGCACAAAGCTCTACCACCAGTAAATATCTGATGAGAGGGTGGTACCCTCTCGGGTGCACCAAGTCCTACCACCAGGAATTTTTGATTATTACATAAAAACTGTATTTATAATATTATAATGAGCAAACCGTGTACATGTGCTGAGAAAAATTGTGTAATTTTTTAATTTAAACGTGTGTTCCGATTGTATTCTATTCGTGTACCTATAGAAATAAAAAAATAAATTGTCAACCCCTGGTCTAGCAGGTTATGTTATAAGCTTTATAATATGATCTAATTAACGCTGCCATATTGCACTTAGAAAGCAGCGAAGTGTGATGTATAGCACTAGAAAGATACTCGCTTATTGTACGTCACGTTCATAAAAGAAATACACCTAGCCTTCCCATTTGGTTATTAACTTTTTGACAGATATAACTTGTATGTCTGCCGCAACGTTACACTTTTATTATCGATTCGATTATTGTTATTTTAACCGGTAGATACGAGTAGCATCGATTATCGATTTTTATTGTTGAATTAAAACCTTCTTTGTTATGTTTAGGCGTTTTTATGCCTTGTGTTTATTATTGTTAAACAATATAAATTTGTTGTTGTTTCTCAACTTATAATTCAATTTCGGTTTTATAGCAAATAATAGCGTATCTCATTGTTTGTCGCATAACGTATCAATAATGTATGAGTGTAAATAAATATGTGGTTTAAAAAATATGAATACATACACGTTGTTTGTGAATAAAATTTTATGAAAGTTTTAAAACATCGAAATAAAGCATTTATTAAGGCATAGTCGAAAAGACTATAATATTATTTATATTCGGATTATATTCGGGAAAGATATGTGGTTTTCGACATTAAATAAATTAAGGGTCATCAGACGAAAAGGCAGTTTACACATATTTTTTACGCATTTTAAAATTAACTTTTACGTAATCTTAAAGATTAATGTTTTAAGACTGATATCAAAAAGTGAATAGCCAAATGGATAATGTCTGGTACTTATCACAATAGACGTTCGCACAATGACCGCAATAAAGCGTCTTCATCGCTTAATAGCAATTTTTTGCAGGCGATCTGGTTGAAAAACGTATAAGAAATAAATAAATAATATATTATACTGATTTTTATCAATTCCTTGGAAAAAATTCTCGAGCCCTACTTGCTAATTTCAATTTTGTCTTAATATTAACAATTCTCTGATTTGTTCTATTTTATATTTTTTTTTTATTTTGTCATTTATATCACAGCATTACATCCACAATTTATTCACCAAGTTTTTTTTATATTTATGATTTAGTGTAAGTGATTATTAGTAAACCAAATAAATAAATAATGAAACATGTCGTATTATCGACTAAAACTCATACTATATTAACTAATATTAGTATGGTAACCGAATTCCGATTATTGCCACTAGACGGCGCTGTTGGTTGGAAAACCCATACAAATCGCAGTTAACGTTGTCGAATCAGTAAAAAAAATTCCGCACTAAGCACACAGTCGAGATGGCTTAGTTAATAGAGCACGTTGATTTTACCTGAAAGTTGTGGATTTAAATCGGGCAAGCGTCACTCATTTTTTACATAACGGTTAGTAAATCGTGCCGTCCTAGGCAATTCTGCCAAAGCATAAAAATTTACGATTTGAAAGTAGTAAAGCGGCCTGGTGAAATAAACTCCAAACATTTTCTATTTATAGGTGAATAAACTCCATACCTTCTCTAGTTAGAGGTTAAACTTCGAGTAAAGCAGCGCGGCTTCTCATGCTTCTATTTAACTTTGCCTATTAGTATGTTTTATTAAATGTGGATCAGATCTCGCAACTAAAATTGAAACAAGTTACACCCAAACAATTAAGCTGAAACTTTGAACACGATGCTGGAACACCCGACCAAAAATACGGCATAAACTTTACCTTTATAAGTTTTTACCATTACTCACATTACCTAACTTTACCAGCAACTTTAAGCACAAGGCTCTCGTGTGTATGTGGTTACACTCACCCTTCAAACCTACTCAGAAGGTGCACAAAGCCCTACCACCAAGTAACATTCAATATAGAAATGATAGAAGCATAACACTTGCTCATTGATTGTCAAAAAATTGCCACTTCATATTATGTTGACAATGATGACTTCACAATATGGCGAAAAGTCGTTTCTATTCTTATTTGGATCGCTTAATACATTTAGATCCATAAGAAAATAATGGTGGATAATAATAATAATAATGTCCTCAAGAGCGATTTCGGCCACGGCGGCCAATCTCAAGAGAGATTAGCCAACTACGCAGGAGATATTATAGTACGCAAGTGTGTGCGCAAACACAGGTGCACTCTCTATTCCCTAACTCTCATCAATCCGACACGACCGGAAAGAGTTCAGGCGCAGGACCAACGGTTTTACGTGCTTTCCGAAGCACGGCAGTGTACACACTTCCAGACTCCGGGCTGCTTCTGAGAATATTCTGACAGAAAAACCCAATAACTTTTTATTGGCCCGACCTGGGAAGTGAAGCTAGGACCTCCGGGTCTGCGGCCTTACATCAAGCCATTAGACTACGTGACAGACTTTCACATATAGGTTTCCTCACGATGTTTTCCTTCACAGCCGACCTCGAGATGTATAAGCACAAAATTAATATATGAAAAATCAGTGGTCCGGGTTATATTATTTGATATTAAAAATATTTTTATATAAAATATATCAAAACCAAGCAAAGATCAGATGCTAATGTCTGATCATTCTGCTATGTAAGTATATAATATTTATTAAATTACTTAACCATAATCAAAATATAGGTATTTTCTTACTTTATTCAAATTTTAACTCTGTTTACTTTTGAATTGTCTTTCCAAAAATGTATACAGTGAAGAGCCACAAACCGGAGCAAAACTCACCAGTTTTTTAATAATACTATTTAAAATACCTTTATATTTATTACTTACAATTTTATATACATATAATCCTATATAAAAATCAAAAAACAACTATGTTCTTGACCCCCAATTTTCGCGTGCCAAATTTGACGGAAATCCGTTGAGACGATGAATGATGAAATGCGTGAAAAACACAGTTTAATGCAACATAATAAAACTTGAGGTCGTGAGGTCAGCAGAAAAGAGGTTATAAGCGGAGTGAAGTGTTGTGGTAAGTTGAGGTGAGATGAGATGAGAAGTGATGAGCGGAGTTTTGACGATTGGCAAGATATTTGTGATCTGGTTAATTGATGTAACGGCAGCTTTTGAAAAGAAAATAAGAAAAATAATTGTATCCATAAAACTAAAGTTTTATTACAAGCTCATTACTTTACTCGCAATTTTTTTCTTTATATTTTAATAATAAAATGATTTAAATTTCTATATCTGACACACATACATATCTAGGACATATTTATATGAAGCATTTCAAGTAGTTTATCAAACGTTAGAGAAAATTATTGACAAGGTCACCGCGATGTCGCATGAACGAGACAATACCTACTATGAATTAATTATTCTCTTACAACAAGTGATTGGCCCTTGTACATCGTTTATTATTAAATAATAATTAACAAACTAGTATAATTGTGGTATTTTTATAACTATCTTATAACACAGTTCTACCTTTTTTTTGTCTACAAACAATCCCCCGTTATATATAAATATATATACACATATATACCTCATCCTAATGAAGATTGTAAGTAAAAAATTTTATATCGTTTGAACTTTTTATATATCTGTTATAGTTTTTCAAACATTCGTCCGCCAGGAAAGCACTTGAAACGACGATTTTCTCTCAAACCAAGTTGTCAGCGATTCGAAGTCCATCGCGAACTGGTAGCCTATTATGATGTAAGCATTTTATAAGTAAGGAGAAGTTCAATAGCGTGAGTACGGAGAAAAAAAACGGATTCCATTCCTACCTATATAATCAATACATATAATAAATCTTAAAATATACGAGTAAAAATGTACACACTGCATTAAAATAAGTTTTATGGAGGTAATAAACTAAAATATTTCGCATATCATTTATTTTTAAATACCCGTTCGTAGGTTTATATCGAAGGACAAAAATACGAGGAAGAAATCATGGTTTGTTTTGTGGACCTGGAGCCCTTTCCGACGTACACAGGACATAATCATCTCAATGGTTTTGCTTATATAGAAGAGAAGATAAATGAATAACATGACAACTAAATTCAATTACATTTTTAATGTAAACAAAAAAATGCCGTCTTCGCCGAAAGTGTCTCAATTAAATGAAAAAATCTCCTTTTATGTTATTTTTCAGGGTTTCTGTTCATTATGTTCGTATCTAAGACCAATTAATTAATGGTCTAAGGTTCGTGTATTGTATTTTGATAAGCCTAGTGTGCATCGTTATTTTTTTATTATAATAATAAACGCGATTTTCCTTTTATAAAATATTTGATACGGAAATGTTTATCATAATAAGTGTATGTTATGTAGGCAAAATTGAAAAATGTTTGTCCTGTTGTTCATGATTCCGTTCTATAATTTTACTAATAGGACAAAGGGTTTTTTAAGATTATCAAACAATCTATTAATTTGATTAATATGCTATTTTAAAATTATAATTTTTTATAAGGACGGCTATAGAATTTTTAATATAAAATATATTTTTTTTTAAATAGCATTATTACACCACAGTCGGGAGATTGGTCCGGGCGGTTTTTATGCTATGGCCGCCAAAATAATAAAAGATAATAAATATTATTTATGATACAATATTTACTTCTCAAAAATATACATTTTAAAGACGACACAGTAATCTCTTTTATGTTTGAAAAACTGTGAATAAACTCAAAGTTATTAATCCTTATCAAAATAAATGACATATAAATTTTAAACATTATCTGTAAGCAAAAACCTATCATTAACACTTTATAATTTGGAGCTGTAGTTTTAAAGATATTACGAGATAAATTTGTATAAGCGAATGACAAATAAAATACGTGTGGTGTGCAGTACTTAGAGGCGGATAAATCGCTTCTTCTGAAACTGATTGTATTATAAAACTTATAAACTAATCATTAAAAAAAAAACATAGAAGAATAATTCATGAAAATATAAACCTATTTTAGATTTAGCATAGCGATAGAACACAAACGAACACTTACAGCTGTTCAACAAATCAAGAACTAAATTTAGACATTTGTTTTATAAACTTTTCAATTTTCATATTAAGCGCGGCCAACATGCGCCGCTGTTATGAGCTTACAAACATTACAAGTATGCTTCGTAACAATTAATTATCGAGGCGCAGTGCACTTACGCCAGTTAGCACAATTAACTCGAGGCGAAATGATTGAAATGTTTTGTTTAACTCTGATATATGACCATTTATATTAATTATATCGTGTATGATAACGCTAATTATAAAATAATATTATTTTCGATGAGTGCTATTCATGATTTATCATAAAAACATATTTAATCTAGCAATTAAAATCTATTTAAATATTTGTAAACTGGACTATGTAAATCTATTTAAATTTTGTGTACTGTGTTGTTTGATAACTTTAAATATTGTATTAAAAAAACTAAATTGCTATTAAAAGGGGGTTATGATATACACAGCTATTGTGGAGTTCTTGTAACAATTATATGGAATATTTGCTACTAGAAGAAGAATTGTATTTTAAAAATTTATCTATCAATCGAGAAATTTATTAATTTGTACTTTCTAAATGGAAAAAAAATTGAATTATACGAACTACATACAATATTAAGAATTTATAATAACCTTGAATTTGGAAATCTCCGAGAGAAAAATTATCATATTCATATTCAAAATGTAAGCTAAATAATATACAACATGTATATATAATATATATATAAAGAAAAGAAGAGAATGAGTAAGTGAGTGAATAAGCATCTCCTAGGCATGCGCACTCACTCCACCTTCGACTGTATCATCACTTTCCATCAGGTGTGATAACAGTCAAGCGCTAGCTACTTGCCTATATATTAAAAAAAAATTCAAACTTAAAGCGAAATATTTGCATCTTATGCTATATATTAAACTATACATCATATTCAGGTTAGCAACTATTGTAAGCTTGTCACCAACTTATTGTTTTTTAATTATTTAATACACGAGTTAAGAAAGATATTTAAAACAAAGAACATTGTGTTACTTATCTTTTACTTATTTGTTGAAATTTGCCTAAAATAAACAGAGAAATTTAATGGAAGCTACCTTTTGGATACTAATGAACAAACATATTCCTTATATTGAATTTAAGTTATTAGAAATATTCTTTGAAGGTTAAAAAATGGTACGAGAAAAGGTCTAAAGTACAGGCCTTACTTACAGCAGGTTATCATACCTATAGTTTAAAAAAGTATTTTGGCCATATAGTTGCCCAGTGTAGTTGGTATATTTAAATTTCAATTAATTTCATTAGAAAATTACTTACTATGTATGATAAAATATTTATAAACGATATTTTAAATAAGCATATTAATAGTACAAAAAATCTGGAAAAAAACTTTGAAATCTCAATTTGCATGCCTTTTAACAATATTAATAAATTTTGATCACCTAATTATCTACTTCCAAAATCAAAACTATTTCTATTTGTTATGGTTTTATGTAGTTTTTTAAAGTAAAATTTATAGTCATTAACATATTTTTTTTTTATTTTAATAATCCAAAAATATATAATGTATATATTTTTTGAATTACCTTATTTTGTTGATGAACCAAATTTTCTTTGAATTTTTTTATATATTGTTATATTTAAAAATCTATAAATATTTTATTTATTATTTAGTCAATTTGCTCTCTTGTGGCTATATAAAAACAGTGAATTTGTGTTTTTTTTCTTAACCAGACATAATATTTTAAGTTAAATACCTACCCCAGGTATTTAACCTAACCTCAAATTAAAGTTTCTTGCTAGCTATTAAAATATAGCCGTATATAAATGACCCGTAATACATACATTAAGCATGTATTTAACTTCAAATAATTTTGAATACTAAGGAGCTACGGACAAATAAGCTCATTATTTGTCCGTATTATTATTTATTCAGTTTTAGGTGATATGAGAGTTTTTATGTCAGGTATATTCTGTTTATTAACGTACGATTCTATTAGGATTCTAATTGTAAAGTTAAATCAACGAAACCGGTCTTTCTAACTAAATAAATAACCGAAACATTTACTTTGGATCGCATACCAATGTAATATATAAAACAACAAAAAAAACTTTCAGATCACACCAATTATACGCCAGCCCAGCAACTGTTTGAGAAAACAGAGGTCTTCGTAATATTTAACATTGAAACATTATTCTAATAAGAATACAATTTCAATGCGATACAGTTCAGAATCGCCGTTTGACAGGAGTAAATGATTAAACGATTAACTTACCCTTATCACACACCTCGAGCGCACATAAGATGATAACACATAATCACAATAAAGTCCGCATATGATAATTAATGGGATTAAAAATGACAATTCGAGAAAAACATGTAAACTTTGACTCGCATGACACAAAAATCATACGACACGCTTCCCTCTCGCTGAAAGGCGCGCCACTGCGTAGGGATACCATGTATCAGATACTTTTACCCTAAAATAAACTAAATTAGGCAAATTATATTGAAATACAATTTTAATATATACATTGAATATTTCATTTAGATACACCAAATCAATTAACACATTTGGATGATGATTTTCTGCATTCTCGACAATATGTCGTACAAGGAAAAGAACATACTTTCCGGCATGATTTCACATTTGTTATGTCGTAGTTTTGAACTGACTTAGAATAATTTATGGGCTTCTTTTCTAGTCGTAAACAACATTCAGAATCTGAAGATATGAAAGCTAACATTACAGGAATTTTATCACCAAACAATTGTTTTATACTGCTATAAACTGCTCGAGTTGATTTATTTTTACTGAATACTCTTGGTTTTCTTATGTTTCTAGACCTTTTTATAGACGGCTCGCAGTTTTTCCGGTTAGTTTTTTGTCTCTTAACTGCTTGCAATATGTTTTCAGGATTTAATTCTTGTTCGTGTACATCATGTGGTAGGCCATTAAAATTTCGATTACCCATTCTCAAAATATTTGTAAAAAATAATACAGAAAAATTTTGTTCAACAGAAAACCATATTTTGACGTATTATACAAACATTAGTTTGACATACCTACACATAGACAAAACCAGTATATTTTTTTAAATTAATATAAATTTCTTGGGCGATGTTGGATACTTATGTTTTATAAATTTATCTTAAAATGTTGTAATAGTAATCGAAAGAAGTTAACTTTAATGCAAAGTATTTAACGACACACGCGTTGTAGTATAATATGGGATACGGGAAATTACCTTTTTATTTTCAAATATTCAACATCTACCAACAGTTACAAAACAAAACTAATTTTAATAATCTATGTTTTTAATTTGAGTAAAAATTAAAAATTAAATGAACTTGGTTGTAATTCTCAAAATAATCGGAATAGGAATGATATCCATTTACCATCTGGCTTTGAAGATACAATTGCATATTCCTATGAGTCGAAAAATTATCGACAGAAATAATAATTATTTTATTAGATAAAGAGTACGTGCATGATTGGCAGTACTAGTTATCTTTGTAAGCTTTTTGGACTCGTATATAGGTTGTTGCAAAAGCAGGATATTTTCGAGTTCTATATCACGTCCTTAATCATATTGATATTAAAAATATTTATGGACACAATATGTGAAATTTCTTAATGATATTTGAGAAGGCGAATAAAATATTAATTTAATACAGAAAACAAATGTACATAGAGGTTCTTGGTAATCCTTTGTGATTAAATAATAAATTAAAAAAATATATTGTAATGTATTATTAGACAATTTTTTATTTCAATTTACTTTTATAAAAAAAGATCCAGTAACAGAGGGAATAATTTTAATATCAAGGTAATACTGAATATGAACACCATGTATAAACAGTATAAGCTGAAGATTATACCAAGTTTTTAGTCCAGCTTCAACAATATATAAACGTATTTATCGATCGTAAAGTTGTCTTGATACAGTCACACCACACGTAGTAGGCAGTTATCCTATTCACCATGGTTGCCAAATTCATTTGTTTGGCCTTTGCGCTCCTCTATACTGGTAAGTTTCCAAAGATAATTGTAAACATACATACATTTAATTTTTTTACTTCATTAGCTATATTTTTAACACATGTAAAGACTATTTACAGTACAGTAACAGCCTGTTAATGTCCCACTGCTGGGCTAAGGCCTCCTCTCCCTTTTGAGGAGAAGACTATTTAAACCCAACTAACTCACCTGTTTATGGTCTATGGACATTGTAAAGGGTCTTTTATATATAAAGGCTCAGATGTTGATTTGCAGGCGCTGGTTAATATACCAAGAAAGTCATATTGTGGTAGAAGATCGATGATACAGAATAAATATATTTAAATGTATTCTTATAGCATCAGCAGCACCAGAGAGCCGCATCGTCGGCGGTACCCCTACAACTATTGAGCAGTTCCCGTACATTTCTGCTTTCGTCTACCACTACCCAAAGCCCAATATCTTAATCCAGAGGTGTGTTGGTTCCATCATTTCTTCATATCATTTACTAACTTCAGCTTTTTGTTTTACGTAAGTATTCATAATTGTTTGACATATTACTAAAACACATATTAATAAAATATTTATTTAAATATAAAAAGTTTAGTGATACTCATATAAAATATTATGTTATGCATAAAATGCCCGATATTCGGTAAAATCCATTAAAATTGCTTTAAATTATTTTTATAACTATATTTATATCTGATCATAAAATACATAAATAATCCAATACATAAATATTTATTAAAAAGCAATCTATCAAAATCGTTCAAAACACCTATGACTATCTTACATTATATCCGATAAGGATTATGCAATTAACACCAATAGTAACAATTCACCGATTAATGTATGTGATAACTTAGATCAATATCGTGCTCTTAACATTTGTGATTCATTTTACATTTTATTAAAAATTAAATTATAAAACCATAAAAATAAATTACTTTACTATAATTAATTTAACAATGCAAGGAAAGTTATGACCATGAGTTATAAAACGATTTTTTTACATTAGCTTGCATCATTTGATATGTATGTATATCCGGCTTGAAGGACCAATTATGTAATTTCTACAGAGGTGCTGATCCAAACAACATGCGCATTCGCGTTGGTTCCACAAACAGCTTGCAAGGTGGTATATTAGTAGACATTCATGAAGTGATCAAGCACCCCGATTATGTCGAGTTACCACGGACCGCCGATATCGCTATTGTGAAATTAAAAGACCCACTGAGGATGACTGATACCGTTAATATGTTGTTCATACCTCCCGCGGGAACATACATCCCGGATCACTTGGCGACCAAAATCGTCAGCTGGGGATTTGAATCTGTAAGTTTTTCCTAAAGCATACTTTTTTGGCCTTTCATTTGCAACGAATTATTTAAAATTTATACATTATAGGAGAACCCTTCGAGTCAACTGCAAACGCTTAAGACCATTACACTCAACAAAATACCCTTAGCCGACTGTCAGAAGAGCTTTGAGAATGAGAATGTTACTATCACTGATGGTGAATATAAGATTTTATTACTATTATAATTATTTTTTGGAAATATTTTTAGGTATACATAAGATCTATATTTGAATTACAAAATATAAGATTTATATTTGGTTTACGCAAACATGATCATTTCTCGTCGAATAACTCAAGTTGCTTTTTATTAACTTTCGAAGAAAAGTTCATGTTATTAAGAAATATATTGTTACCGATTTGTGGGATGGCGTATGACTCTACTATTTTAATTTTCAAATATTCATATATTTTTAATATCTAAATAAAATTCAAACATTGATCGCTAGCAAAGTCAATGCTGTATGTGTTTTGTCGTTTGTTTATACGACCCTAGGTGTATGTCTAAATATATTATATTGAGATTGAGCTGACGTGTGTAATTTTGATATACATTTTCTTTTTCTTCTGCCTAGCGTTTTCACGGCCTAGTAACGCCAGCGTCTCATATTATTATATTTAAACATCTATCTTGGTAAATATAAAATTTATACATCTGTTTCGTCATCAGACAAATTGGAAGACATGACTCTTTAGTGATTAAGCCGCCTTTTCAAAGATATATTTTTTGGTTTATAACTTTAACGGTTTTGTCTTCGTTGGCAACTTGTGTTATCATTAAGTTATTGGATAAACATATCTATGTTACTATTTCGTCTTTAAAGTTTAATTAAAAAGTATTAGTTTATACTAATTTCCTCTGCAGCCGTCATCTGCGCAAGAGCTCCAGGTAAGGGTATCTGCGGTGGAGACTCTGGCGCGCCCATGGTGTACGACTCTGTGCTGCTGGGACTGGCCTCTGACTACAAGAACTGCACCACCGACGAGTTCCCAGACATCTTTACTAGGATCGACTCCTACACGGATTGGATCATGGAGGTCGCCAGAGCAGACGGCACCTCTGAATTGCTTAGAATTGCAAAAGGCTTTTAATCCAAAAAAACTTTTTAGTTTTGAGTTTATGTAGATGTAATTTATTAGTATATTTTAGTCATGTATATATTATATAATCAAGTTAAAAACGACATTTGAATTATATTAATAAACAATACGTATTGTGATGGGTATATTTTTTGGTTTTGAATAAAACATTAGATAAGGTGAAGAGATCTTAATAAAACTAAATTGTAATGATTATAAAAATATATGTATTTACTTAGTAAACTTTTTATTAACGCCCAATCCTATAATAATTTTATTTATCATTTGAATACATATTATAACATTACAGACTTGGGAAACATTAAAATTTATAAAACAATATATTTATCTACTGCCGATTCCAATGGAATAAAATTAGATAAACAAACGTAACCTTGAATGGAAGTGACAGCATTGGTCGAGACCATAATCTACGAAGTCGGCGAAGTTGATATCGGATTTGTAAATGAAGATTAAAGACATATTAACATAATGACTGGTTTCAGTGTATATCATAGCAGAGCTAATAACAAATTAAACGTTAATTTATGGTTTGTTTAACCCTACACCTCCTGCTATTGAAATGTAGTAAGCAATTACATAAGACAGTCTTTGGGCGTTATATACAAGGGTGTGATACATTTTACAACAATTGGATTAAGGCAAGACAGTTCACATGAAGGCACTTACTGTTTTACTCTTAAATAATTTATCTAAATTACACTCCTTTCGGTGGTACCATCTAACGAAAACTACATCACCACTATAGACATATTTAATTTTTGTCAGTCCTAATAACAAATTAAGTCATTACATTATCAATTTATTTACTTTCTAATAATATTAGATAATGTATATTAATAATTATGTATCAAATTTATAATTGCATATTTCAATCAAATCTTCAAAGTATTATATTTTCATTTGAGTAAATCATTATAGTTATTAATATTTTTTTATACATCGATTAAAATCTTTTCAATTATCTGTTTCTGGTCCTTTTTTTTCATCGTTATAATTAGCACTTATTATTATTGCAATACATTCAACGTTTATAAAATCCTAAAAACGTTAATTATTTAAAACTTTATTCAAAATTCATATCCTATAACATCGTGGAATTATAAAATCATGAACACTTAAATATATACAGAATTATAAAAATCTATTTAAAAAACAGATTATACATAAGGTAGAGGTCACATTTAACTTATATCTAAGTTTATACAAAAACTTGAGCAAAACGTGTTTTTATGGTCAAATGTGATTTTGTTTGTTTTTAGAGTGTATGTTTGTGTATTATATTAAGGGCTAAAAAATTTGGACGGCAAATATTCGGAAGAAGAGGTACTTAAGTACTACGAACTTAATTATATTTTTAATAGTAATCTATGTCTAATTTTATTACTATAACTATGATAATACTTAAAATAAATTTGATATTAAATTAAAGCTATAGATTCAATACTTCTAGTAATCTAGGCTCTTATTGTAATTATTCAAATACCTGTAAACACACACCACTGAATGGAGGAATGAGATTTTCATTTTGCTTGGAAGTTTAAGTAGATTCATTTTGAGATTATTTTGCCTGTATCTGGAATAGAAATAAATGAAATATATAAAAGTATACATAACGTAATATGTAATGTATATATATAATTTAGTAATTATAAAAACCTTTTGGAAATGTTATTTATGTTTATATATGCCATAGACTGTACTGTGTTTACTAAAAATCGGTTAAATTAATGTGACCTTTATAAGTAGAAGAGTTGTGACTACTGTCCCAATCATCAAGCAAAACTTATTATTTTGTAAACGATATCAACTTATACAAGCTTCAAACATTTTTGTAAAATTATAATATTAATAGCAGCTTTATTTATCAGATAACAATGGCATAAAAATTATTATGATTACCACAGATTATAGAAGAAATTTTTTTTTATAAAGCGACAATATTTATATTTTAGTATATCACAGAATTAAACAATTCTGCGTTCGACATCTGGTATAAATGATCTCATTCATCGTGTTACCGCGCATGGCAGTCAGTCGTGGCGCGGGTCGGGCGGGGTGACGGTGAGCGTGACGGCGGCGCCCGAGCGCTTGATGAGCGCGACCACGTCGGGGTGCGGCAGGCTGCGCACGGGCTGCCCGTTGATGGCCACGATGGTGTCGCCCACGTGCAGCCGCCCGCAGCGCGCCGCCGGAGAGTTGGCGATCAGCTGGCCTGCAGCACGGGTACGCGTATGTGAGAGAAGGGAGAAGGGCCTAATCGCTGTAATTGGTCGGCGCGATTGGATGTGACGCGGAATGTGTGCACGTACCTTATCACAAATGAAATTATGTTTTTACCGTTATGATCAAGAGATGACGACGCTTTACTGACAAATGAGATACTGGTGATACACACATACACTAATTGTAATTTTTTTTTTTTAAATATGTATATAATATCAAAATATACGATTTCTCGTATATTTCTACATATTATAGTGAGCTTACCTATGGTACTAGTGGCCTTGTTAGTAGATGAAATAACGACGAAGCCGAATCCTTCCCCCTCGTTTCTTGTAACAGTCACGTCATATGGAGTCGGAGACCATCCTGTGTTCGTGTCGTATTGAACACCATACCTAATAAAAATAGATTTATTAAACAGCCCATGAAACAGTATATAAATAATAGATTAATACCATTTTATTTATAAATGCTTTCATAGATCATATTTATCCTGGTGGTATTTTTATAGCGTCGTCTGTGGGTAGGTGGCACCTATCTGTTATTCTATCAATACTAAACATTGCAGTGGATCAAGCTGAGTGAAAGTTGAGTGAGCCAGAGCATTTATTGATAAAGGTGACATAATATCTTTTATACTATAATGGTAGCGTAATGGCGGTATAAAGAATGGTAAATCACTCTTTCTCTTGTAGAGCCAGTATCTATAATTGTACGCGACCACTTACCGTTAATTATATATATATTCGTATTATAATTGTAACTATCAAATAGCCAAAACCAGGTCAAGTATGAAAATCCTTTTCCATCCAAACTGATGCTCCAAGTTAGTTTTATGATCATTATAATGTTACAAAAAAAAAAACATGCAAATGAAAAATTAGAAAATGAACCTAAAAAGTATGTACATAAGATAGAAAATGCAACGAACATTGACATATGAGCGGCCGGCGGGTACATCGGCGCCGGGTGCAGTATGTTGTAGGAGGCCGGCGACACGTGGTGCAGCGGTTCCGCCCTGCGAGGTCACGAGTTACACTTACTGCTGTACTAATCTACTGGGGGCTTTGATTGACCTGCGCCATCAGATCCATCAGCTCTACTACAGACCACTTTAGATCACCACTGATTAAACGGCTACCGATAATTTATTATTATTTTATTCTGAAATCGTAGTAGTATTACAATATAATTTTCTTTTAAATCCGAGCACACGTATTAACTTACCTCACGAATGAACAGATGTGGTAAAAACCATTTGAGGATTAAATCACAAATAATAGATAAAAAGTTCTAAATGTTATTTTATAGTTCAATTAAAACCTATAACGTAACGATTCAAAAATGTTTATAAAAAATTTACATTTTTCGAAATCATCTTTATCAGCTTTTATTTATTTTATTATATCTTTTATTATTATTAATTTGACGTTGGCGCAATAAACAACGATGTGTGGAAGGAACTTTAAATTCGTCTTTTTGGGATTTTTGTTGTCAAGCGAAAAACGCTTGTAAGTATACTACAATAAAGTATAAAGTAGGTATTTTCAGTTTTGAATAAAGAATAATATCTTGCACGTGTCACAGGTATGTTTTCAACACTAGATTTCTTATACAAGTCTCAATTTGTTTTCATTTACACGAATAATGAATGACAATTATGTAAGTGATAATATTAATTGAGTTAAATGATGATTTTTTAATTTAATTGTAATTTTAATGATTTCAATCTCAGTTGAAACTCAGTTATTTATGAATAATGTAATCATTTAAATATGTTTTTAAATATTTATTGAATTCGAATAAGAATTTTTATTTTGTAAACAATATATTTTACAGTCTTGTTAAATCCTTAATAATATTATAAATTTGAAAGCGAGTTTGTTTGTTACGTCTTACTTACATAACTGAACATTAAGAAATTTTAATTAATTTAATGTAACTAAAATATTGTTTACATAATAAAATTAATCCGAATAAAAATTAATTCTTAGAATTAGAATATTAGAATATTATTTCTTATATAATGGTGAACATATGAGGTTTGTTGGGTAAGAACATTAAGTTTATTATTTTGACGTGCCATAGAATTAAAATACAGAAATTATGATCTTCATGCATATTTACACAAGAATATGTCGTTAGATGGCTGAGCTATGTAATAATAGTATATAACAAAGCCGTGGAAAATAGTCTTACGTTAGCAGCGGCTGGTGCGCGTGAGGCGCTGACATGGTCGGCAGGCCGAGCGGCTGGATGTCAGCTCTGTTGTGTCTCACACCGAGTGTCACCTGAAAAATTGATTAGAAAACTTTAGCCGGTAACTAACCTACTGCTAGGCAAAGACCTTCTTTTATCTTGTATCTCTCTATGTATTATAGATATCTTTGGGGTTTATATTATGCTGCTTCAGAGCGACTTGGCTCTCATCCTGTAGAATTTCATCCAAAAAAAACCAATACAATAAATCATTGAAATTATTCCGAAAAATTAAAGCATATAATAAAAATCCACGAACACGTGACAAACGATAAATTTTTATACATTTTTTAAGTATTAATTATTAAATGATTGAAATTAAAGCTACATCATTCAAAAGAGGATATTATGTTAACGATATGCAAAAAATTTAATTGAATTCCGATCACACGTGATATTTGATAACTCTCCCCTGCTCTCGGGTAAGGTGTGAGGGTGAAGAGTACTCACGTGGCCGCGAGCGGCTGCCTCGCAAACGTAGGCGACGGCCAGCGCGTGGGTGGCGCCCCCCAGCGGGGTGCCATCCACCGAGGTCAGCAAGTCGCCCGGCCGTAGAAGCCCGTCGGCCGGACCGCCTAGAGGTGAACAATATTAATATTAGTTTCTTAGGAGTGAAAGATAATTGGTAAATATTAGTAATCCTATAAATAGGCGTTGCTAACTAACCGGGCACAACATAACCCACAGCGACCCGACTGCCGTCCTCCGTGCCGCCCACGATACGGAATCCGAATCCGGCTGATCCTCTCGCTAACCTTACCAGCACATCTGCTTCTGGATCGGTCGCGCCACCAGCTTCTACCTGTATCGGTAATTAAATATATACAATAATAAATTTAAAATCACGAACCAATCATTATAAAGACTCAAAAAAAATTTCACAAACACATCACTTTTATAACATAAAGGCATGCACCCTTTGAAAAGTCATTTGTAAATAACTAATATGATATTAAAATTTAAGTATCTTCAAAATACTTTATTATTTATTACGAAACGTTTATCCTTTGATATAATAATATACCATACCATGGTACCAACTTTAAATATATTGAATAAAGGGTGAAGTATTATCGTAAGAGTTATAGGCATTTAATTAATATGATTACAATTTCCAGACGACAAAATCAAATCCGGTATAAAATAACAATACCTGTGGGTAGTTGGCGACATACAGAGCGTTCTGCGTTTCTTCCGGGTAGCACGGAGAGCGTGTCGGGGACCGCAATCTAAAAACAATTCATAAGCTACATAAATATACATGTATATATACATCGTATGAGTCAGTACATTTATAATTAACCTTTTTGACCACAAACACGATTAACCATTGCATTGTACGAACGGCGAACTTCACGCCGTCGTATGTAACATATATAAAGCAAAATAAATAATTATATATAATTAATTCTATATATCATGAATAACTATATATAGTAAACTCTTATAGATAAACAAAACCTCATAAAGTAGAAGACAACATGTCTATTGGAATAAAAATTCTCATATATGTTGATTAGATTGAAGCATATTTAGTATATCTTTTGATGTAGTAGCTTTATATTAAAATTATTATATAATTAGTCTACCTAAATAAAGTAATATTGACTTTTGACATTATCATCGGTTGGACAAGAATAAATAAATTTGTTGGTTGGGCAATATTAAAAAAAAAATTATATTATGTATTTTACATACTCTAGCCAAAAAAAAAATTGTGCAAGACAAAAATAAACAATTATATAATATACATGTTATGGAGAGTTAATCGTAGTAGAATTTAAGTTAAATATATTTTACTACTACAACTAGCTACTAATATACGCTCAACGTGTTAAATAAATAAATGTTTCAGCAGGACTAAGGTTGGATGAAACGGAACATTACTTCATCCCACCAACAATCGGCGATTTTTTTTCGACACGTCAGCTTCCTGACGATAGGAAACATTCATCAATACATAACGTGAGCGAAATCAGAATATTTAATTATCATAATATTTTGAATACCTAAATATTTGATTTGCTTACGGTTTATTTAGTATTAAAATATATATAGCTTAAATTTTATTAAATGTTAATTATCTTTAAAACATACCAACAGACGACACATTAAAAATAAAGGATAACAAACTTACTTGGTATAAATAACGATAGTTATTGATTTACACGTCATCGGACAGCTTAAAATGCATAAAGTATTATATATATTTGTAAGGTGTTATATGCATATATTTTAGAATATAAGAGAACTTTTATATATATATAATAGGCATGATGAACGCAAATAATTGCATTTTCATTTACCTATTTTGAATTTCGCTCGAAAACACACGCAGGTGTCATGGCGCCTGCACGTGACGTCACGCCTCAATAAACGACAGTAAATGTTGTATTATGTCTATACTCAACGAAGAAAGGCAGAAAATATTGCGTATTTCCTAAGGTTAAAAATGAATTCCAAAGTTTACAAGTGGTGTGCGGTCTCTCTGTGTAAAAGTACATTCGAATGCCAACCAGATCGGAGAACAATCTACAGAAGCAGAACGACCATATATAAGCAATTTCGTTGCTTACTTATATGATGGTTCTTGAAGAATGTGAAAACCAATTAAAAGAAAGTATGGTTACAGAACATTTTAAAGAAATTGTAAATTGAGGCGGAGATTCATAAAGATTTATTATATATTTATAATATATTTAGATTTGTAGAAATATTCGTAAATATGTAAATTCACAAATTCTTGTACTAGTGGAGCTAAATGAAATATTGTCTTAAAAGTTCTTATTGGTAAAAATATTAGGGCTCTTCATATGCGAGTAATACTATATAACTAACAGAAAAAAACCAATGATAACACTAAAGATAAATAAAAACTACTTATTACTTATTATTATATATATTACTACTTATATTATTATTAGTACTTACAAGGAAGTTTTCACATTTCGAAATTCAGATGAGCAAAAGTCTTTATTTGATGAAAGAAACTCTCCTAACATCAACAAATCCTGGGCAAATTAGAGGAATTTGCATTAACAAAACCTTGTTCCATCATTGATAGATCTTGGATGTTTTATTTTCTTCACAACGCGAATAATGAACGACTCAACTAATTAAATAATGCAAAATAATTTTGACACGCGTAAACAACAACTGTTCAAGAGAAACGGTTATAGATACAGAGGCGTGACGTCATTCTGATTAGTGTTTCAAATAAAATGGCCGATTGCAGAATTTTGTATTTTTATTTCATTAAAAATATTATTAATATCAATGTATATATTAAAATGGGATCATTTTTTAGAATCCTTTTAAAATAGTTTCCTCTCTAAAATCATTTCTTTTTTTGTCATTCTTTAATACTGTTATATATGTTATATCATGCCTATACTAAACAAGAATATTGTCCAACTTAATTAGAAGAAAAAACAATAATCCTAATTGAAGGATGAATATGCTAACCATTAAAGAGCGTTTAACGTTAATTAAACAGTTTTATGAAGACTATGAAATTATCTTTATATATATAATTCTTCTGTATTAGAAACTGGACTCTTTTAAAAGGGTTGAGCCGATTTTGACAATTTATTTTGTGTGTGATTGAATTATTGATGGTTAAGATTGGACCCGGTAGATGGCACTACGATCATGTTCCAAGTTTTTTTAACAACAACAATAAAATCTTATTTCACCCGTACGAAGACGGGACATGCAGCTAGTATATATACAAAAAGTTATTCTTTTGTTTAATAGTCGCTTTAATAATTACCTAAGCGGTGATCCTTTTATCCGGCTGTTAGAAGAGTTGTTGGAAGGAGACTGACTCTGCAAACGTGTCGAGGGAGAGTTGGCGAGGAGACGCTCCGAAGCGCTGTTATTTGATGGCGAGTGACTTCTCATACGACCTTGAACAATTAGGGATAGTTCTAAACTATATATATAACATAATTATTTTCATATTTCCGGAGCTTTTTAAAGAGTATAATATAAAATAATTAACATAGCGAACAATTTATTTATTAATTGAACTTCGAACATTAAGAAAACAAACGAAAATAAAAACAAAGACTCGATGAACCATGCAAACAGATGTGTATATAATCACCATTGGAATTAGAAGGCGAGTGAGGTCTGTTTCTGCTGGTAGAAGGCGATTGTCTAGATAGTCCACCAACAGCTGCTGTACTCGGAGAATGAAGCATACCATCTTCAGGGAAACCTATAAAATGTAATTAAATTAGTATTAATTCCATTTTTAAAGAATAATGTAACTTACTTCCCGTAAAGAAGATTTAATATATATCTATATTCAATAAACTCGATAAATTATTATTATTACTCGTTATTTTAATTTTAATTTTTGTAGCTATTTTTATATATTTCTTAACTCACATTTGCACAATTTAGTCTTGGTTTAACAACTGTTTACCTTTTTTTAGTTCCTATGTTTTATTGAGTACCACTATGTAATATTTAGTTTATAATTTTTTTTTTTTAATTTCTGTTTAGTCATTATTTATGTGCTTGCTGTGGTCTCCTTTAATTGAAAGAGCACACATATTTTAAAATATTATTCCACGATGTAATGTACTCGTAAGTGTGTATCCTTTGTTGAAGATCCTTAATAAATAAATAAGCTCGTTACCTCCATTATCGCTACTGTCCGCAACGCTCGCGTTCCCCCTCCAGTATGCGGCATTCATATCAACGTGCACGGTAGGAGTAGGGACTTCCCCCCAGTTGTTATTCCATCTTTCCCCTCGCTCCCAACCATTGCTCGGACCATCGATCCTACCGATGTATTCAGTGTTATTTCCATCCCATTTCTGTCCTGTTTCATCCCATTTCTGAGTCTCGGCCCAGTTCCTGACATTGTTGGAGTTGTCCAGCCAGGGTTGTTGCTGCCACTGGCTGTCCTGGTTGTCATTCCAGTGCGTGACCACGGGTAGGGTGAGCCTCGCTCCGGGGGTGCTGCTACGGCGTCGCCTTTCCATTATACTTTCACGTGTTTCGCGGTTTTTCGCTTCGGGAACCGCATATGTTGCTTCCACTGAGGTGATGATATCATGAATGAGATGAAGGTAGCAAAATGTGTAAAAGTGAATCTATAAGTTTTTTTACATTCCGTAACATTGCAACACAGGCACCGGCCTGTTACTATACCATACCTAGTACTATGTAAAATCTTAGTATTGAACACTCATTGCCCGAACTTATTTTCAGGCAGATATTTTCATATTATAATGGATTTATAACCCTTTAGCAATTATTCAGTAACAATACCAAGTTTACACATGCGTGCTCGTGATTCGCTTCGCGCGTATTGTAAATGAGGTAAAAGATTTTATATAGGACCAGCTAAATATGTAGCGTGATTTTTAAACAAAACGAGATATTATGTAAGAAACCTCACCAACAATAACTAAGCAAAGTTTCAACTGAGTCGGAAGAACAAACTTTTTTATTTATGAATATGTAACTATCTATGTTTACTATTATTAATGAGTCTAAATCAAATACGTTACACGTGTCATGTTTTATGTAACTAAATAATATATAAAGCAATGATGTAAAAATATCTATAGTTATTTAGCAAATATAACAAAAACATGTTGTATATTTACCTGAATTCATGCCATTCTGTCTTTCTCGGAGCTCGTTGTCTGGCGTCCGTATCGGTGCAGACCTCAGCTGTTCAGCTGTTGGTGTCTTACTTCGACCCAACTGGACATTGTTGTTTGTATTCGCTGAAAGGTTTAATTACAATTTTATATTAGTAAATATTGACATATATGCAAAGAAAATAGTGTATGTTTCATCATTTCAAAGACTGATGTCAGTTTCTTTTGTACTATTTAAGGTCAAAATTGCACATTTTGAGTGAAGGCGATGCAATACAAAACATAAATAAATTGTCAGCTTTGCTGCCGGCTCGCTATCGGTAGTGTACTCACGGGGCGCGGCGCGCGTGGCGGAGCGGCTGCGCGGCGCGCGCGCACTGCGGCGCCACACGCGCAGCGTGCTCTCCGACAGCGCCGGGCACTCCTTCAGCACCTGCAGCCACGACAAAAACATATATAATATATAATAATTAAAAATATATATCATCTATTATGAAACCGGTCAAATATTTCTTTGACACATGTATACAAATAAGAGCTTACTTGAACCACGTGTTGGTGTGGCGCATGTCTGACATCAGTTTCTCCAATTTGCAGCAGGAGATCGCCCTCACGTAGACCAGCACACCGACTGCGATCCAAAACCTAGAAATTGAGATGTACTTTCATTAAATATCCATTTATGATAATAAAATATAAAATGTATATTCCCTTTTTCAAACATGATATAACACATGCACACACACAGAAACACCCCATGATACATAAAACAATAATAATAATTGATATATTATACATAGTTTTTTACATAGTTTTATAATAAAAAGGCAAATTAAATTTTGCTTCACATTCATAAAGAAATAAAACAACGGTTTTATAATCGAATTATTGATACTTTATAAGGCAAACATTTATTACCTTTTTGACTTTCTGTCCGTGAACACTGTCTGCTATGGTGAAGCCAAAACCCGCAGCGCCTCGGCGTAATGTGAGGACGAGCTCACGACCCGGCTCGCTTGCAATTCCATTATTATTGCGATGTGGATGATCTATGGAAAACAAAATGTCATTTTTCACACACGGCCATCTGATCCCAAATTAAGCAGAGCTTGTACTATGGAAACCAGACAACTGATATACTACATATATTATTTTTCTTTTGTAAATATATACTTATATAGATAATTACACCCAGACTTAGAACAAACAGACATGTTCATGCACAAAAATATCTGTCCTGGGAGGGAATCGAACCCACAACCTTCGGCGTGAAAGGCAAGCATCCACCAACCACGCCAACCGGCCCGTCAAAATACCTTTATTAATTTTAATAATACCTTTATTTATTTACCGTTAATACCTCATACTTACATACAAAACGTGTGCTTTGGGTAGATGTAATTTTTTAAAAGCTTTTGTTCTTGTTTATTTATCAATATCACACAGGAAGTATTTTCGAACGTGTGAAATACAAACTATGTTGTATTTCATTTTTATGAAATTTTTGATTAGACAGATAGTAAATCAGCAGCATCATAATTGAAAGACATTTGTTATCTACATTTAGCAACAATTTAATATAAACCCTTACTATATATATTTTTTAACTTTGTCTATATCTTACCGCTAGCTAAAGAAAGTAGATGGTCTGCAGAAGGGCATCTCGGAGGCACCTTGTTTTCATTGGTCGTTCCTATCTCGTCCAAATCAAATGATCTCGACATCAGTCTCCGTTGATTGGAGCTATGCGGAGTGCCTGGGGAGTTATCTGTTTCATCTCGCCCTTGTGATGTGTCAACGTGATTTGGAGAGTCGAGGTTGAATCTGAAAAAATCAAAAATATTTCGATTGAAATTGGAGGTATAATAAAAACTATCCTCTTATAACGAAGAAGAATTTCATAAGTCTCATAGCTTGTCTCTGTCAGTCGCGTATGTATTGCCATCCCATTCGCACAGGTGAACACTGTCATCGGGGATTTCAAACTATTTTCCTAAGCAATAAGGTTTTTCACATTTTCTATTAAAAATCGCAATATTTTCAAATTCACATATTGTCTAAAAATGTATGTATGTAATGTCTGTAGGATTTCGTTGAATAATCGATGATGACATTGTTTTAGACTAACCTAGTCCTCAGAGCTCTAGTGAGCTGTTGCATGGCGACGGCATCGGGCGTGGCGGGCGTTGTCGCGTCCACCGCCAGAGTGCTCAGCACGCGGGTGTTCGGGTCTTCAGAGTCGAAAGAGAGGGGATAGCCTGAAATGGAAACATTTATCTACTTAAATATCACAATCATGAAGCATATTTTTATATTTATTTACTCTTTTACCTAAATATGAGACATTTAGAGTTGTTTATCCTATTCATGTATGTTTACATGTATAGTCTAATTACCTATATTATAAGTAATTTATTATGTTATGGACAGACAAATTGTCCGTCCACCTCATGGTGGAAGCGGCCACCACTGCCCATGGTGGTACTTAATGAGGCAAGCTTGCACAAAGCCTTACCACCTAGTAAATAAGTCAAATATAATTAATTACACCAATTACAAATCTTAAGTACGTAAAAAATATTGACCATAATATTATCAAGTTTTAGATGTCTGTAATTTTGTTAGTTTTTTATACATCAACGAAATTTATTTTATCATTATATAAGCTAGTAGGTAGCTGACCGCAAAGAAAAACAATTATATAATTATTATTCTTAAAGGACATTTGGTGACATTTTTATTTTAATATGAAATAGGTTGACAAAACAAAGGCTAAGTCTGTATTTCTTACCTCGCACAAGATGTAAAGTAACTTCAGTGCCAGGTGTAATGGATTGGAAGATCTGAGCGACCTGCGCGTGAGATAGCCCTCGAACGGCCCTCTGCCCCACGCCCACCACAACGTCGCCTGGACGGAGAGCCCCTGTATCAAGGAAGAAAAAATATTGTGAGAAATTCAAATACTTTATATATACAATAACAAACCATAGATTTGTGAGATATCTAGTGCTTGTCAAAGGCCTATCTCTACTAACCAATTGACCAGTGTCAATCTGGGTCTTCACCTTAACTGCACTTCACTTCACCTGACTATACATTGCTACAGAATACGTAGATTTCAGTTGAACATTGCAGATTTTTATATACTGACCAGCTGAATGTTTATCCTCACCGGTAACATAGCCATTTCTGAATGGAAGTTAGACTTATGCTTCTAATGTGGTGGGAAGAAAAATCCGGCCGAAAGAAATAGAACAGGACAACGACAAGTGCACTCACCATCGATCCAAGCTGGACTATGAGGTACTATACTGCGGATTTGCAAATAACCTTCTGTTTCCGGTATTCCTTCAGCTCCAATCAAAGTGAATCCCAAACCCTAAAAGGTATTATATATAAACTTCTTTTAGTTATTAAAATAACACTAACAATATATAATGTAATATAGCTAATATATGATTTGTAAAAAAAGGTTTGCAATTTCTTGATTATTTTTATAAGATGCGTAATTAAATTAATTAAATTTATAATATTACCTGTGGTCCTTTAGTAAGGTTTAAAGTGAATCTATCTCCTCTCAGCTCTCCAGTTGTTGGAGGACCATTTACTTGATTATTATTACCATTTTCCGCAGCCATTTTCTCAGCTAAAAATATTTAAATAATAATAATAACGACAATTTGTTTATATAATAATAACGACAAGCTAAATTAATTATGGCACAAACACGATTTATACATCAAGGATTTCATTCTCATATAAATTTCAAATAGAGCATGGCAATACTAAATTTTATTATATTCTATCATTTAATATTTTCAATGCCTTTATAGTCATAATTTATTTCTTGTATCTTAGAAACTAGATAACTTACCTCTGAGTCTACGAGCCTGTAGAACAGGGTTTTCATATTGAGTGCGTCTATTGATGTGGTCCACATAATAAGAGCCATACCTCTCATCCGTGACTCGTTCCCATCCATATGGCAATTCATCTTCACCACATTCACCTAGAGAATGTTTTCTAACTCTCGCTAGTCTTGGATCCAGCCAATGTGAAGTTCCTGTATTATAGCTAGAAATATAAATTTGTAAATTATTTATTGTTCTTTCTATTTACTTAGTAACAAGTTAATGACTCACACAGAAACAATTGTTTGTTAATGATACTACACCAGAAGCCATAAAGTTAGTGTCAATAACAGCTGTATAAAAGATTTGAATCAATAATTTTTGGTAAAGGTATAAATAAGGGGAAAAAAAAAGAATATATTACTAGCAAAAGATCGCAAAACATTGTTCTGCCGGGGTATATATTTCCATTTCATGTTTTATATAGTGATAATATTTTCAATATGCATTTAAATAAAAGTTACCGAAACAATTAATATTATTTGTTTACTGCATTTTTATTATATTATGAAAATATACTACTATATTAAAAAGTACAGTTTGTTATGCAGTAATGTTGATTTTCATTTAATATCCACTAATCACGAGATCACATAGATGAGGAGGAATGAATCACGAGGAGGGGAAGTAAATTAACTTATTTTATAATGGTTAAATCTATCATATATGTGGCTCGGAGTCCTTCATGCCATACATAGCGTTAATGCATCATTTTATATGAAAATAGGGCAGGATTAACCTATTTCTCTCAAAAAGATTACGAAAAGTTAATGACACTATATCTTAGATAACATTTATGAGCCAGGGCAGGTTAACAAATACAATTTATATTTTAAATTGTATTCAGAATAAAAACAAATTGAGAACAAATAAAACAACTTTACAGTGAAGCATAAATATTTGTACATAATTGATGACTTTATCGTGTCAGGGTAACACCTACAACCTTCAATTTATAAATCTATGCTCTACAATGTACTATAAGACTATGTGACCTAGATTGTGTGATGTATGTCATGTAAATTTTATTATATACTTTTGTTAATTAAAGGTAATCTGATCTAAATCAATTTTTTTTAATTCTATTTATGTTTATTATTACCTATATCATCCATATAGATGTATTAATAGAAAAATTATATAAAGTTAAACCATAGAAAGATATAATGTGTTTTTGACTAAGAAATTACCAATGCTACCATAATAAAAGAATCTCATTGAAATTTACATAATCACTCACATACACATAAAATCTTAGGACTAAGATGTTTAAATTTTGTTTTAATGTTTAGTTGTCTCAGATAAAACTTGTTTTCAAATAAAAAAAAGTAAATAATGTCACCTTGACAATGAAATCAAATAACAGGCATAAGTAATTTTTTTTCAATATATGTATTATATAAGAATATCTTTTATACCACCTTTTGTTAACCTTCTTTCTATAACATAAAAGCATTATTATATTCAATCTCACAACCTATTGTTAAAACACTTTAACTAACTTGTTTAGAAGTTGTGAATACAAAGACTTTTGTGTTGAAACTAAACTTTTTCCTCAGAACAATATATCTATTTTTAGATCTCTTTAAAATATGTTGTTAGATGTTCTCATTATGTCTTCAATGTGTTCTGTTTAACATCATTAACAAGCTTTAATGCTAACAGATTTTCTACTCATTAAATTGGTAATTTCAAGTGATTTATTGATTTATTAGCAAGATTATATGAATTTCACTTTTAATTACTATGCTATTGTGTTTTATAATCATTACTTACTCTATAAAATATCTTTCTCCTGATGGTGTAAAAGCCTTTTCCCACATTGGAGGTAATGGACCCAAATTGTAATCATCCTCATCTTCTCTTTTGTGGTTTGGATCACCAACCCTTACACCAACTACAGATCCTCCAACTGTCCCTGCTGTTCCTGAACTATGAGTAGAAATACCAGCTGAAGATAGTCTATCTGAATCCACTGAACTTTGAGCCATTGCACTATTCAAAATAAACTACGAACATTTTAAGACGAGATACTTATTCACAACTATTCCCGCCAAGTGCCTTGCATTCTTTGAGCTATACTCATTGAAATAAGCAACATTCCACAAAAAATAAACAAAAAAGGTATACTACTGCTTACTTATGAGTCATTTTGTGATCTGATGACTCTTCGGTCTCTCAGATAGTTTATTTTTTAGTTTATCATGATACACACAGTTCCACGTAACTAAATTTACTTTAATTATTCGCTTCGTCGTGTCATGGTAACAATGCACTCAACCCAATATACTGTCGGATGGTGCGTTAATTAACGCCCGACGTATCTGCATAATGCACTGCAGGTGCATCGGAATTGTAACGAATTTTGATATAGAAAACAACACACATTCCGCTTCCCTGTACCGATTGTAACGGTAAATTAGATAACACAGTTTGAACGCCAATGCTTTAACATGCTAATTAAATAACATGTTCACTTTCTCACATAAACAGGTAAAATATTAACTTTTTGAAAGTAGGTGCAACAAGTTGATGTTAAACTGACTGAGTAGGACGTTAGTCGTTAAGGCTGGAACGAATACGACATAACGACACATCGCATTCAGCTGTTTGTTTGGTTAAGGCTTAGTGTACACGTTTAGCTTTAGATGTTTTTTTGTTATTAATTTCAATATAAACATGTTACTGATACATAATCGAATCTGTGTTTTAAATATATTTATCTACAAAAACTATAGTTAAATTATAGTTAAAACAACGTTTTGTTAATTTTAATTTATATTAAGTGCAGTAACATTGGAGTTTTATAGGGCAAGAAAATAATCTCGTTCTAATTATAAAAATTTTCAATAGATGTCGTTAGTGTGATATTTAAGTTAAATCGTAGACAGCGTAGACATAGAAACTAATAAACCAAGGAGCCGTGAAACCGCGATTGAGACAGAGATAGTTTGTCAATGTTGCCGTAGTAATTCCATTCCCTGTTTTGGGAGATAAATAATTTTCAGGATTTAATTAAAACAAAACAAGGTTATTAAATTTTACTTTTTAATATTTCTTATACATTTTTTTAATTAAAATATTTTTTTGTTTACCAACTACACCCAAAAACCGTTGCATTGTTTGTTTTTGTTTCCGTTTTCAATAGTACTTCAACATTTTTATATGGTACTATGGTACTGGCATTCTCCTCAGATGTTGAAATCTAAAACACTAAATTAAATTATTAATAAAGAATGGTTGCCACGTATATTTCTATGTTAACCTCTTGACTCGGAATACAATAATATTATTAATTTAAGAAGAATGTTAAATAATGTTGTCATTAGGAAATTATAAATAGGTGAACGAATAAATTAATATAATATATTTATACATAACGAACCATTAGTCGATATTTTTTATCTAAAATCGGGACATTTTTTAGCTGACGCTGGCAGGACTTGCATGATAAATAATTATAGGATATGAATGATAAAAACTGGAAAATCCTATTATCTTCAGGATTTTAATGCGATATAAGGTTCCGTCATGCTATGGCATACGTAATCATTTACGTATTATTACGCTTGAAAACACAGGCTGGCAATTTTCTTCTTGCTATCGTTTTAACATGAAATAATACGAAAATGCACCATTGTATAACCTTCGATATAATATAAGGACTGTTTCTCTGTCTATTCACTAGATTAGAATTGTTTTCTAACTTAAAAATAAGACACGAACTCTCACGTTTGTTTCGCTACTTGAGTAGCCGACCTTGATAAAACTGATTACACGATAAGGGACAAAATGTTTAATAATTCTATCTCTGTCTAAACTATTTGTAACGTAATTTTTGTTCCCTTTCTTGTGTAAGTGAGAAGTCGTCATTGCGTCCATTAGTTTTTCTTTCTACGAGATAAATAGTGCGACAAGGATCTTGATATTTTGTGGCATTCCAATGATATTGACAGCCTGACATGGCGCAGTTGCAATTAATAAAATTTGCTTTCTTTTGAGGGAATCGATCTAAATCAGGAATAGTATCCATGTTTCCCAAAAATAGGAGTAGGAAGAATAGAGAAAAATGAAGAATATAGAATGAGGAAACCATCACAGTCGAATATAAAAGCTGCAACTTTTTTAAAATCAGCTTAATAGAGGCCTTATAACTTTACTCATTATTTATTCTAACCACTATTCTTAATATTTAATATCTTCTACTGAAACAAAGATCTTTAACTATTGTTAAATGTAGCTTTAAAATGCATTATTATGGCTAGGCAATGATTTATATCAAGAAAATCCCAGTGTATTTCGGTAATTTGCTATAATTGTTCTATATTATTGAAATAAAATGGTCGCAAGCCTTCATTCACATCACTTCTTCACTATACTATATATCAATATTAAAATTATCCAACAAAAAAAACAAGGAAAGATCCTTGTTTTTCTTATTTATCTCTAAAATGTATCTAAAATACTGGATGATGCTTTGGGCATTTTTTGTAAGTAAGCGACGGAGGAATGCACAATATACCTACTGTTATATTTTATATTTCAAAATACAGTCCATCAGTTACTATGAATGGGAATTTAGGATTTCCAATTAGATATGGTATCACTTATCGTTTGCAACGGCTATTAAAATATGACACTTGACAAGATGTCGATAATAATAATTCCGATTTTGGCCACGTGCCAAAATATCCTTGTCGGACTGTAACAGTAAAATTATTATACGACGAAGTTCTAGGTCATTTTTATACTGAAATTTAATATTGGTTATAAAGTAATTAACAAAAATATCAAACTCAACAATAAAGTTATTTTTTTTTTCGCGACCGAAGGTGTTCTTGTTAAAATTTTTAATTATAGATTTGTTTTTTATCATTCTACTAAAATTTAATTTAACAATTTTATTGTGAGACGCCATTAAGCTTTTTAATACGTTACCAAAAATAACAAACAAATGCCCTAGGGCTAAATAAAGCAAAGCTGGATTAACAATGTCACTAACTTCTTAATATATATAAGATTACCTAACAATATTATAAGCACGATATGAATTCAGCACTAACGAGTATGAACTTAATTTGAACCTGCATCATCATCATCTTATGTAAAAAAGGTAAAGGTAAAATAAAATATAAGCAACTACCTAAGGTTAATCACGCTAGCGGCCGATAAACCATGCAGCCAAAGATGATACAGTTAGCCAGTAATAATAGGTACCTATAGTTATCCATCAATTAATACGTACTTACATTTGCTAATATCTACATTTTTTTAAATGTTAAATAGGATTTTTGTAATACTCATACCAGGCCCGGATTTAGAGATTAAAGGCCCCTGGGCACTTTGATCTATGAGCATCCTCCATTCCGAAACGGTTATAGTAAAATTATTTTATGTTTCGTTGGGTGAGACCCTCGCATGGCTAGGCCCCTTGACCCTAGGCCATTGTTGCCTATTATAGTATGGAGCTTCCTAGTTTATTTTCATGCCTATACGATGATTAAAAGTATTCATATTATCAGTACTACTGGCACTGAGTGCGTTTTAAAGTTTATTATATGAAGGATCACGGATTTCTGTTAACAATAGATCTGAATTGTACACTGGTCTGTTATATATCGAGAAAACGCATGATTTAGTGGGTAAAAAGTTGCTATCCTAAGCGACAAGTTGCGGTTCGTATCTTGGCAAACATCTCAATTATATGATATTCTATTTTAATCTTAAGCCTGGACCACTTAAACAATTCGTGATACATATTCTAAAATATCCAGTTTAATGCGAAGTGTCAAATGACATTCTTGTTATAATTAAAAACCTTTTTAATTAGAAGAATCCAAAAATTACTTGAAATAATTTTGTTTTAATAGTCTGTAATTTGTATACGTAATGTGTAAGCTTTAGTTATAATAATAAATTTGTTTGTATTCGTTTGACCTTTTAATCCCTTAAACATTATTCGGTGACTACAATTTCATCGGTAAAATTACGGAAAATATCCTCATAAATATTGATCTTTTAATCCAAAGGCAAAGATGGTGGATATGAATTTAGTGAAACACTTCATTAAGGAACTCATATATAAGTGTCGTTTATGTAATTATTTCCCGAGTTCATCGTATTATAATTCGATGCAAGTGGAAAATGATTCCAAGATTTACGTGTTCCAAAATACATCACATACATTTTCACCCAGCCACCTAAAATTTACTTTAAGGCACGTGAAACTGGTTTAGTCACGTATGTTCTCTGGCTGGGTAAACACTCGCGATAAAAACTCCAGCTGGATTTTTTTATTAACAAAATAAATAAATTAAGTTTATATTTTTTATCAAAGGTTGAATAGATAATCTGCATTGCGTTTCCGAACGCTCAATCTTTCCCGCGCTTTCTCGAGTTCCCGCCATCTATACCGACAACTTTTTGAAATTGGAAGTAAGTGATTTGTATACGATTTAATAAAAAATCAATAATTTGTGTGCCAAAAATATATCGTGTAAGTGTTTAAATGACAGCAGGGTAAAGTAAATTACGATATTTTGTAATATCAAATGAATAATCAGCGTATGGTTTTCAGCAGTGCTTTATTGCTAGTGTTTCGTAGAAACGACCGGCCTCCATGACAAATAGTTCGTGTATGTGTTTAAGCAGAGATTATTACGCAGAAAACATTAAATTGGGTTTGGCAGAACATCTAGATTTCATACAAGTTACGATTAGACATACATATATAAAGTAAATATAGTTTAGGTCCAACCGGAGTCGAGAATGTCAACATGTGATGTAATCGGTAGTGAAATCCTTCTATTTTCGGGTTAGCTTGGAATCTGTTATTATAAAAGTAGGTACGAAACGCTCGTGATTTCCACACGTAGGTTGGAAATTATTTTTAATCTGTAATCCTGTTATATGCATATTTTAATGTCGGATGTCGGTACATTATTCGACTCTTAGTCAGCGGTAGTCAGGACAGACGAATGATATCGGTTTGCCAAAATTTCTAAGCTTTGCGATACATGATTCGAAAGATTAATATGAAATTTATTTGTCATCTATAATTCAAATAGGATTGAATTATTATCTTTTATTAGAACTATTTGTTCAATTAATTAAGGTAGGAGTGATTAACAGTAATATGAAACGACATCCAATGATCCCTTGGCAACTGATCAATTTTAACGTCGCCTTAAGCTTTTTTAAATGAAGACTACCTAGGCTTACACTGCATACATTGAAAAAATATTAAGAAATTAGGCATATTACTCTATACAGGTGTTATATATTTGATAAAAAATCTGTGTAAAAACAAAAAAAAAAATAACCAAATGATAAGATGACACAAATTTAACATTAAATAATAATCATTTATTTATTACTTTTTACAACTTTGTTACGATTTAAGCTTGAATACTTATAATAAGTATAGAGATAAGTTTGTGCCAGATAGCTTTACTGTTTTAAATCAACATACACGCCTATTAGCAACATGTAGTAAATCGAAAAAAACCACTAAGATTAATCGAAATAAACAATCTGCAGGTACTTGACAGTTGACAGTTTCAAAGAGAGTTATAAACTTGTGTGAGCAGGCACGTACTTTTTATTACGAATTATTATAATCTGATTTACTATTAATTTAAAAATTTTACACTGAGCTTTCTTTAAATTATTAACATTTTAAGTTTTGGTTTCAAGTTCGATCCATTATTATCTAACGTTAAGTTATACTTGCTGGATTTAGTCCTTTTTGCAAGGCCGCTTGGATAAGTAAAACCCACTCATTACTCATTCTATTGCTAAACAGGAGCAATTTATATTACTGTGTTCCCGTTTGAAGTATTACAGAGGCATAGTAATTACATACACATGGGATAAATCACCTAGTTCCAATGATATCAAATGTTGGAATCATTTTCCCATTAGTATACACTATTAATGGGTTGCCAATAGCATGATTACTCTTTTTTTACATTTTCAATGTCCAAGGGAATTGTTTTCTTATGGTCTTTAGCTTAACCTTAGTTAATAATGTCTCTCTCTATAAAGACTGTTCTAGGTCGTACATACAATAATTTTTTGAAATGTATTTATCTTAGTTAGGCGGACTGGCAAATAGGCTAACTGATGGGTGACATTGACGCTTTAAGAAATATTAATCATTCCTTACATCGCCAATGCGCCACCAATCTTCCCTAGGTTATGTCTCTTGTGCCTGTAGCTATAACAAATATTTTCTTAATAACAGAGAACAAACAAAGTTTTGTTTGATTACCTTAAACGAATAAAGCTTTCTCGTAAATCTGCAGGAAAGGATCTGGATTCTGGACGTAGGTAATCTTGTATGTATTGCTTTATCTTCAAACACCATTATGATTACATAATGTAGAAAGGATACAGATTTGTTCGATAGAAACACGAGAAGTCTTAAAGTCCCAATAGTGTATTTATTTATTTATATCATACCTATACCAATAATTTATTCGTAGTGTTGTAGAACATAGCTCGGTTATATGGTCACCTAATTATGCCAGCAAAAGAATTGATTCTGTGGACAAATTGTTTTTTTGCGTTTTTGTTTTCGCTATAAATATAATTTAACATGCATGCAGTTGAATATATTTCCTTATATAATGTTCTTTAATATAATCAGATAAGATGAATCAGAATAGATGTCCATTTACGAATAATAAGACTTACATTTAATAAACTAAAATAATCTCAAGTAAATTGTATTATGCCATTTATTATTATTAATCTTAATCTAAATATGTCGCACAGGAACTATCTCGTCATTAAGAATTTTCCGGGAAACCGCTTCCCGGGTGCAACCCACTGGAGCTCGGCGTCCCATTTTCAGCGCTAATTAATAAACAGCCAGACAGATATACCCGTAAATAACTCGTCTAGAAAATATACAATTAAGCAACAATATTCGATGGTATTTAGTACTGGCTTTATATAAATTGGGGCAGACGAGCAATTGCATATTATAATAATGGTTGTAACTACATCTACTCGTAATTCCGGTTTCTTTAGCCATTTTTACAATCGTTAGGAATTAAAAGAAAATTATTATATAAATGTAACGAATAGGTAATTTAGATATAATGACATTTATCGTTTTTCTTATAATACATAGTAACCTTTACGTGAATCTTTAAAATCGGTTCAAACGGTTCGATTTTATGTGGTGACCAACATTGGTTGATCAACAAAAAATTGAAAAAGAAAGAATAGTGAAAAAAAAGAACAATTGAAACACGGCAAACTTATATTGTGTACATATTTTTGGGTGAAAAAGTCTTTTTATACAGTTCGACACTGGCTCTCTTATCATTCAAACCGGAATCCAACAATACAAGGTATTGCTTTTTGACGTAAGAATAACTAGCGGTGTTCACTCGGGTAGTCCTGCGTAATTCCCCTACCAGAAAAATTAGTTTTAATTAAATAGACTATTGAAAATAACCATGGCAAATTGACGATCACATTTTGGCATCCCTATAAGAGATGGTAATATGGCTTTTGATTGTTACGTCTAATTTCTGTTATAAACAATTAAAAAAATATATATTTAAATATGAATCTTATTTCCAATTGATAAAGTAGGTTATAATTCTGAATCGAAATAATTATACTATGTATATGTGTATAATCCTATGAAATAAAAGAGTATGTAATATTTAGGTCAAGGAGTGTCTACGCAATTTACTTAACCGTTTACATAATACCTAATAAATATAACTGAAGCACTTAATATAATGGAATACATCCATATGAATTCTCAATAGTCATACTCTTTTTGTCATGACATTTACAAACGGATCACAAATTGCGTTCTTATCGCGAGTAACGATTGTTATAACTAAACGAAAGGTTTAATAAAACACCGCGACCCGTCACAACGCTCTATTAAACGCGAAAGCATTAAATAATCCAGGGCGACATTTATTGGATGCGTGTTAAGTGATCCACTAAGATCTCTTCCTTGAACGAGAATGTTGATATAATTGAGTGGCTACTATATAGTTCATAATTATATTCGGTTATTTTTATTAATGCTTGTATGGTTATAATATTTTTTATGTATCTGTGTGATCTTCATTACATATATATGGCAGAAATTTAAAAAAAATTCTTTCATCGCCGAGCACGAGACGAATTATAAACTCAAATTAAGCACATGAAAGTTCAGTGCTTGCTTTTGAACCCGCAATCATCGCGCTATTCGCGCATTCATGTATTGTCCTAGCTTAACTAAGAAGGAATTAATGAAAAAAAAAAGATGTACGTAGACACGTACGAAAGGCAATTATTTATATAGAAAATTTTGTTAGTTCATTTGTCACAAACATTAAAAAACAAATGTTATCTTTGATCTTTTTAGATATTTATAGTGTTTTAGCAATAAAAGAGTACTCGGTATATAATATGTTTGTTCTATGAGTTTCACTGTACTTATTTACACAAACGTTTTCAAAACGTAAAGTCAAGGCCTCCAAGATCCAGGGCCGATTTGTGGATAGACACGCGGTAAAAATTTTATCTGACACATGCGTGTGTTCTTACAATGTTTTCATTTACCAACGAGCAAAAGATAAATTATAAACACAATGAAAAATTTCAATAACAAATCTATTTGAAAGTATGTGCAAACTCTACAAAAGGTAGCTCGAATTCACGATTCCCCTGTTAAGATGCTGTTTGAGCAATTTCAGCTGTTTTTGATAAATATGATAAAAATACTTAAGCATATATCTATGATAGACAGACATATAAGTAAATTATTAGATATACTGTATGTATTATAACTGACACAGTTCGCATACAAATAATCTTTATATATTTAATATTTGGTGGTAGGCGTAGTAAGTCTGGGTAGGTTGGTAGGTCATCTAATCATCAGATATTCTACCGCCAAACAGCAATAAATATTGTGTTCCGATATGAAGGGTGAGTGAGTGAGTAACTACAAGCACAAGGGACATCACATCGTAGATTCCAAGATTGGTGGCACATTGGCGATGTAAGTAATGGTTAATATTTCTTACATCACCAATGTCTATAGGCAGTGGTGACCACTTACATCAGGTGGCCCATTTATCCGTCCGCCTCGGTATATTATAATAAAAAACGGTGGACCATTAAACTTAAATCCGTCATCGCAGTCGTGTCACGTTACTAAGACGAGATATTAATCTATAAATAACAGTGAGCCATCCGAGATATTAATTAACGATACGATATTCTTTACGGAATGCGATATTTTTACTTGATTCGTTTTATTCAGCAACGTCACGAATTCTTGGTTCGCTGTTTCGGAACAGTTGTTACGAATAATAAGACTTACATTTAATAAACTAAAATAATCTCAAGTAAATTGTATTATGCCATTTATTATTATTAATCTTAATCTAAATATGTCGCACAGGAACTATCTCGTCATTAAGAATTTTCCGGGAAACCGCTTCCCGGGTGCAACCCACTGGAGCTCGGCGTCCCATTTTCAGCGCTAATTAATAAACAGCCAGACAGATATACCCGTAAATAACTCGTCTAGAAAATATACAATTAAGCAACAATATTCGATGGTATTTAGTACTGGCTTTATATAAATTGGGGCAGACGAGCAATTGCATATTATAATAATGGTTGTAACTACATCTACTCGTAATTCCGGTTTCTTTAGCCATTTTTACAATCGTTAGGAATTAAAAGAAAATTATTATATAAATGTAACGAATAGGTAATTTAGATATAATGACATTTATCGTTTTTCTTATAATACATAGTAACCTTTACGTGAATCTTTAAAATCGGTTCAAACGGTTCGATTTTATGTGGTGACCAACATTGGTTGATCAACAAAAAATTGAAAAAGAAAGAATAGTGAAAAAAAAGAACAATTGAAACACGGCAAACTTATATTGTGTACATATTTTTGGGTGAAAAAGTCTTTTTATACAGTTCGACACTGGCTCTCTTATCATTCAAACCGGAATCCAACAATACAAGGTATTGCTTTTTGACGTAAGAATAACTAGCGGTGTTCACTCGGGTAGTCCTGCGTAATTCCCCTACCAGAAAAATTAGTTTTAATTAAATAGACTATTGAAAATAACCATGGCAAATTGACGATCACATTTTGGCATCCCTATAAGAGATGGTAATATGGTTTTTGATTGTTACGTCTAATTTCTGTTATAAACAATTAAAAAAATATATATTTAAATATGAATCTTATTTCCAATTGATAAAGTAGGTTATAATTCTGAATCGAAATAATTATACTATGTATATGTGTATAATCCTATGAAATAAAAGAGTATGTAATATTTAGGTCAAGGAGTGTCTACGCAATTTACTTAACCGTTTACATAATACCTAATAAATATAACTGAAGCACTTAATATAATGGAATACATCCATATGAATTCTCAATAGTCATACTCTTTTTGTCATGACATTTACAAACGGATCACAAATTGCGTTCTTATCGCGAGTAACGATTGTTATAACTAAACGAAAGGTTTAATAAAACACCGCGACCCGTCACAACGCTCTATTAAACGCGAAAGCATTAAATAATCCAGGGCGACATTTATTGGATGCGTGTTAAGTGATCCACTAAGATCTCTTCCTTGAACGAGAATGTTGATATAATTGAGTGGCTACTATATAGTTCATAATTATATTCGGTTATTTTTATTAATGCTTGTATGGTTATAATATTTTTTATGTATCTGTGTGATCTTCATTACATATATATGGCAGAAATTTAAAAAAAATTCTTTCATCGCCGAGCACGAGACGAATTATAAACTCAAATTAAGCACATGAAAGTTCAGTGCTTGCTTTTGAACCCGCAATCATCGCGCTATTCGCGCATTCATGTATTGTCCTAGCTTAACTAAGAAGGAATTAATGAAAAAAAAAAGATGTACGTAGACACGTACGAAAGGCAATTATTTATATAGAAAATTTTGTTAGTTCATTTGTCACAAACATTAAAAAACAAATGTTATCTTTGATCTTTTTAGATATTTATAGTGTTTTAGCAATAAAAGAGTACTCGGTATATAATATGTTTGTTCTATGAGTTTCACTGTACTTATTTACACAAACGTTTTCAAAACGTAAAGTCAAGGCCTCCAAGATCCAGGGCCGATTTGTGGATAGACACGCGGTAAAAATTTTATCTGACACATGCGTGTGTTCTTACAATGTTTTCATTTACCAACGAGCAAAAGATAAATTATAAACACAATGAAAAATTTCAATAACAAATCTATTTGAAAGTATGTGCAAACTCTACAAAAGGTAGCTCGAATTCACGATTCCCCTGTTAAGATGCTGTTTGAGCAATTTCAGCTGTTTTTGATAAATATGATAAAAATACTTAAGCATATATCTATGATAGACAGACATATAAGTAAATTATTAGATATACTGTATGTATTATAACTGACACAGTTCGCATACAAATAATCTTTATATATTTAATATTTGGTGGTAGGCGTAGTAAGTCTGGGTAGGTTGGTAGGTCATCTAATCATCAGATATTCTACCGCCAAACAGCAATAAATATTGTGTTCCGATATGAAGGGTGAGTGAGTGAGTAACTACAAGCACAAGGGACATCACATCGTAGATTCCAAGATTGGTGGCACATTGGCGATGTAAGTAATGGTTAATATTTCTTACATCACCAATGTCTATAGGCAGTGGTGACCACTTACATCAGGTGGCCCATTTATCCGTCCGCCTCGGTATATTATAATAAAAAACGGTGGACCATTAAACTTAAATCCGTCATCGCAGTCGTGTCACGTTACTAAGACGAGATATTAATCTATAAATAACAGTGAGCCATCCGAGATATTAATTAACGATACGATATTCTTTACGGAATGCGATATTTTTACTTGATTCGTTTTATTCAGCAACGTCACGAATTCTTGGTTCGCTGTTTCGGAACAGCTGTTTCGAATAATGATTTCGAAAGCTATGTATATTTAAGATATCTAGAAATAATAATGTAGATTTAGTATTTCTATTGAATTTAGATTAAGATTTAGTATTTATCATTTTGATAAATTAATAATTTATATTATATATATAGGCCTCTGCATCTTTGACAGATGATTTAAGCGGCATCGCGAAGGCACTTGCGTTCATGACTGAAAAGACCAATGCGAGAGAGGATCCTCCGGCCGCACTTCCGACAAGTGTATGCGCCCCCAGATGGGCGGGGGTTTGAAGCCCGCTCATAACGCCTAGTGCGTTTTTCTTTTAGTAGTTTAAACCAGTCATTGTCATGCTTTGATTGACCTTCGTGAATAAGGCGTCGCCACTTGGCACGGTCCTCTGCAAGTTCCTCCCATCGATTGCTAGGGATGTTAAACGCAACCATATCACGCTTAGCGCAATCTTTGTAACGGAGCATAGGCCGCCCAACAGACCTCTTTGCATCCACAACCTCTCCCAGTAGTATTTGCCTTGGAAGACGGGTCTGCTCCATTCGATGCACGTGTCCCAGCCACCGTAACCGTTTTTTTTTTAGAATGGCCATGATGCTAGGCAGCTGTGCCTTGCCTAGAACAGACTCGTTTGTCACGCGATCCTGCCATGTGATGCCCAGAATGTTCCGAAGACAGCGCAAGTGAAATGTGTTTAGTCGGCGTTCTTGTTTTACGTACGTTGTCCACGTTTCTGCTCCATACAAGAGTGTGCTTAGGACACATGATTGGTAAACAAGCATTTTCGTTTTTACCGTAAGGTGTCTGTTATCCCAAGCCCTTGAACAGAGCCTCCCGAACATAGAGGCTGCTTTGCCGATGCGGAAGTCGATCTCTGCATCAAGCGAGAGATTGCTTGACAAATGTGACCCAAGGTAGCAAAATTTGTTAACCACCTGTAAAGGTGCGCCGTTAAGCAAGATGACTGGTTGCTCTAAACATCCTTGCGCTAAAATAACGGTCTTCTTGCAGTTTATGGACATTGAGAAGAGGTCACACGCTCTGGCAAATTTGTCCATTAGACTCTGGAGTTGAGTTTGGTCATGAGCAACGAAGGCAGCGTCGTCAGCGAAGAGGAGACTATCTACAAATAGGTCCTCCCTGTAGCGTTTGGACTTGAGCATTGAGATGTTGTACAGCCTACCATCGGTTCGCGTGTGTAAGTGGACGCCTTGCTGTTCATCTCCAAAAGCAACCTTCAGAAGCACCGAGAAGAATATTCCGAACAAGGTGGGGGCCAGTGCACAACCTTGACGAACGCCACGGCGTACGTCGAATGGCGTGGATGCGTTGCCATTGTGCAGGACGGTGACTTCCATACCTTCGTGGAACGATTGCACTATCCTTAGGAGTTTTGGGGGGCATCCAATTCTGACAAGAACCGAGTACAACCCCTCTCTGCTCACGGAGTCAAAAGCCTTATTTAGGTCTACAAATGCAATGACTAGGGGGGTGTGTTGCTCCCTACACTTTTCTTGTAGCTGTCTGAGTGAAAATATCATGTCGACAGTTGACCGTTGGGACCTAAAACCACATTGTGCCTCAGGGTATACGCGGTCGGCGAGCCTTTGTAGTTTGCCTAAAATGGCCCTGGCAAAGGCTTTACCGACGATGCTAAGAAGAGATATACCGCGGTAACAGTTGCAGTCGCCACGATCGCCTTTGCCTTTGTAAAGAGTGACGATGTTAGCATCTCGCATATCCTGAGGGACGTAGTTTTCTTCCCAGCACTTAGCCAGGTGGTTATGAAGGATGGGCAAGAGGCACTCAAGCTTGACGACTTCGGTGACAACATCGTCTTTTCCGGGGCTCTTTCCGCATTTGAGCTTCTTGACGGCCAGATAAAGTTCCTCTACTGTGGGTGCAACGTCTAGCTCGTGCCAAGTTGCCAGATTCGGGACAAGCTCCATTGGTTCTGGCTGAATATCCACTGGGCACGAGTAGAGCCCCTTGTAGTATTCTACCCATCGTGCTATCTGACGGGTGCTGTCTGTTATAACAGAACCGTCGGTTTCCTTGAGAGGTGCCGTCTTTTTTGGAGTAGGTCCAAGAGCTCTTTTGATGCCCGCGTACACCCCGCCAATATCCCCCGCGTTTGCGCACGCTTGGATGCTTTGGCAAAGCTCTGTCCAATACGCATTTACAAAGAAGCGCGTGCTACGCTGGAGTGAGGCTTTTGCCTTCGTGAGATCTTTACGCGTCGCATCGCAAGGGTTAAGGCGAAAATTTAAAGCGGCTTGGCGTTTCGAGTCAATCAAGGGAAGTAAGTGCTCCTCGTTTTCTTGAAACCAGTCGTAAGATTTTGCCTTTTGATAGCCAAAAATCTTGCCTGCAGTGTCAGTGAGAAGAGACTTGACTTTTTCCCATTCGACTCGCGCTGATGCCGTACTATCCCAAGTTGCAACTTCTTCGCGGACGAGTTCCCCAAATGACTCCACTACTTCCATGTCACGAGTCTTGAAAAGATTTATCTTTTTACGACCGGGTGGCTTGGAAGAATGGACTCTTCTAGGGACAAGTCGGACTTTAGTAGCAACGAGGCTGTGATCGGTGTCACAATCGGCACTGTGAAACGCCCGCGTGTGGAGCGTTTCCCGTAGATCCCTCCTTCTTGTAAGAGCAAGGTCTAATTGGTGCCAGTGTTTAGATCGAGGGTGCATCCACGAGACTTTCCGCATCATTTTGCCTTTAAAAAAGGTGTTGGTAACACACAGCTGGTGCCTTGAGCAAAACTCCAACAGTCGTTGTCCGTTGTCGTTAAGCTTCCCTATGCCGTGTGCACCGAGGCATTCAGGCCAGGCTGATGTGCCCTGACCGACGCGGGCATTAAAGTCACCCAAAATATGCAGTCTGTCAGTTGGATTTACCCTGCGCACTGTCTCATCGAGCTGGCCGTAGAATTGATCCTTGGTCTCGGGTTTTGAACTAAGCGTCGGTGCGTAGGCGGAAATTAGCGTGACAAAGCCGCTTTTTGTGTTTAGACGCAAGACCATAATTCGCTCGGAAACGCCTACAGGTGTTTCTATGGCGTTGATGAGATGGTTTCGAACCGCGAAACCTACACCATGCTCTCGTGTTTCCAAGGAACTCTTGCCCTTCCAGTAAAAAGTGTAGTTAGCTTCACGCAAAGACCCTTCGTCTTCAGTTCTGGTCTCTTGTAAGGCTACAATATCAATATTGAGCCTTGTAAGCTCCACGTCGATACTGTAAGTTTTGCGCAGTTCTTGGGCGCAATCGGAGCTTCCGTAGGTGTTCGGGAAGCTTGTCCTCATCGTTCGGACATTCCATGTCGCAAAGCGCATGTAAGCAGCGATGGTGTGGGTTTTGGGATTTTTGTTCCTTTGAGCAGGTGGTTAATGTCACAGCGTCAACGTCTAGCTGTAAGGCTTGTGTTCCGTTCACCCAGGCGGAACAAGTTAACGCTGAGGCGGATCAGTACCTTATTGATCGGGGGCTGCCCGACTTAAAGCAGGCGGTAACTGATCAATGGATCTACGATGGATCCTTCTACTGTCAAGAGTGGCCCCTGGCGTCCGCACTTACGCCTATTCGTGCTGACTTATAACCGGTGACTGCCACTCTCCGTGTTGTTTTCCACCTGCAAGACAGGTGAGCGAAGTGTCCTCTCCGTGGATGCTGCTACGCCTGGGCCAGGCGACTTTATGGCAACACGGGCTTGCCCAGTACCCATGCCACCCTCTCCTCCTCCCCAGCAGGATCCGCAGGAATGACGAGTCAATACGTGTGGTGCTGGTTTGGCCGCAGGTGACTGGCTTACGCCTAAACGGAGGCACCGCTCCGGGTTTAATATTAGTTTTCCTTCTTCTTTGGCGTGACGCTGGGATAATTTTGGGAAACAGCGTATCAAGGAGAGGGGGGAGGATACTGTGATCACGGAAGATACAGGAATGTGACACTAGTAGCTAGAGCAGTCCGGGGTCGCGTACCCGTAGTGATTCCAACCAGCTATCGGACAGATAACTGGTAGATCCACCCTCTGGACAAAATTTTATTAATAAATAAATAAACGAAATAGCATGAAGAAATAAAATACGAATTACAAGACGGACATACGGACTACGGACAAGCTATTTGTCAAAACAAAACGTATCTACCTTCTTTTATACTGCAGTTTATTTTTAAAAAGGTTTCTATATATATACATATATTTAACGTCTTCTCATAATGCATCAATGTTTTTGGCCAATCAAATTCGGCTCATAATATAGTATTTGTGTTGAAGAAAACTGTTTATTAGTGATAATGTAAATAAATTATAAAAGGTTAAGAAGACGAGTAAAACTCACGAGCCTTAATATTGAAGCTTCGCTTTGATTATTTCCGCCGATGATTGTTTTATGCTGGATCGATATTAATAATGACGATAAAAATGTTTATGTACAACCATTCATCCGTCTGACTGACCAATAATATCCGATATTGCTGGCGAAGGTTGCGGATGAGTAAGATGTGAAATATAACTCTAAAATTATCAATTTTAAGCAATTGCATAGTGGAAAATAAACTGTAAGGGCTTAGTTTAAAAGGAAAAAAGAAACAAATATATAAAATAAAATAAACAAGCGTAGCGAACATATTCTTCTAAGTAAAGTTTTGGGTTTTGGAAAGACAATTGTTACATAATGTGTTTTTAAACGACAATTTCAACGATAAGCATTCTTCCAAAGAGTTTTTTAAAAAATTGTTGGAAAATTTTAGCTAATAGAAATTTCATTCTTTGTCTAATATACATTTTATTTTTGTCCTTTTAAAATGCCTATAGTTAATGTGGTTTTGCTCTTTTCAACAAATCTTTTTCTCTGTTTCTCAACTTTGTCTGTATTATAATATCGTTTATTACAATAGACCGGAGTATATTTTAGAGGGCCGTGACTTAGAGCATTGAGTATGTAAATACAGACATACAAAGTAAAGGATAAATTGTTTTGCTTGGCACAGTCCGGATCCGCTCAGAAGCGACACGAATTATGACACGCAAACAAATACAATACATATTTTAAGAATACATAATATTCAGGAACGTACTAATTATTAGGATTTATTAATCTTAATTACTTTGATTATTAAAAACTTTAAATGATCCCATTTAACAGTCACGTCCTCACCGGATGTTAAATGGAAATTCCGATATTCATAGAAAATAACTAGCACTTACTTAACCTCGTCAACTTTCAAGGTTCAAGTTTTTGGGCATAGTGATATAATTTGGAATGTATTGTAATATTAAATTATATATTACGTATCTTTATTATCTTGATCGATTACATTGAAGATTCATTCTAAGCGGATACTAGACAACTGCACAGATACATTATAGTGCATAAGTGTGTTTGCAAACACAAGTGCAATCTCTATTCTATTATCAATCCCAAGTATATGCAATCTGAAATTCTTTCCGAAAACTAAAGTGTTAACAATGATTAGTTTAAAATTCCAGGCTATCACTGGGAAATAATAGAAAAATCGATAACTTAACTAAATCCCTGGATTTAAGCACAATCAATCTGACAGAACAACGAGAATCATAATATATTTTTACATTTAAAATAATAAACATTTATGCCTAGGAGTGTGAATATGGATAATTCATTTCTTTCATTTGGTAATTCCCCAGTACAAAACAATAAAGTAAGTTCGTTCCATTATTTGCAATAGAATTAGTGAATGTATCCAATTTATTTCTCACAAATAATCAATCAATGTTATACTTATATAAAATATAAAAAATATATATTATACTACTATTGAAAATGCTTGTAATGATATTGTTTATATTTGTTTGAGAATAATTAAAGTGTGAAGTTAACTGTGTTAATGGATTATCAGGATAGAATCATACATTTACTTGGTGGTTCTCATCAGATATTCTACCGCCAAACAGAAATATCTAATATTGTGTTCTAGTTTGAAGAGTGAGTCAGTGTAACTTCGGGCAAAAAGAAACGTAAATTAGCTCGTAAGGTTTCTGCGACAAAAAAATCAATAAACAATAATACGATGAGATTTATTGTTAATTATTTTGCATTATTAAATTCTAAACATATAAACGTTTGAGTATTAAAAATTTTTCTTCGAAGTTTCATTGATTTCGACTAGAGTATTCCAAATATTCACCGACTGAGCCGAATTAATATTGAACTAGAATTATATTTAAAATAACAGACCAGATGGTCAAGTAATAGTTTTATAATTTACTGTCATCATCCTGTGTCTGTTCTGCATTACATCGAATAATTTACGTACAATTTTTGTATGACACGCTTATAGTTACAAGTTTAATTTTGCTTCAATTTGAAATAGAATTGTTAAAGTTTTTAAAGAAAGATAAATCTTTTTTTGTTTTAACGTTATATATTGTTTCAAAAGTACACATTAACAATTAGAATACTATGTATATATTTATATATGTATGTATAAATTAGGTACGTAGAAATTGTTCACAAGTTTTATTAACATATTAAACTGTTCGATAAAACACTGAAGAAGCAAACATAATAAAGTCTAGTTTTAATTTATATTATTACGTAATAAAAGCGGTGATTGCTTGTAATTTAAAAAAACCAAGAATTTATAGCATGTGTATGTGATTTCTTTTTTTGCGTAAGGTTTGGTTTATAAAATTGTGCAGTCAGCTGTAACTAACAATAGTCGTATATAAAACGCCACCTACCAGGTCCAATCTAAACCATCCGGCGACCCATTCAAATGTACACATACAATTTCATCAAAATCGGTCCAGACGTTCGGGAGGGGTTCAGTGACACACACGTACATAATAATTATAATAAATATAAAGTTTAATAATAAAACATTAGTAGTACTAAAGTACTAGCTTTAAAATAATTCGTATTAAAAAGCCGAGATGGCCCAGTGGTAACAACGCGTGAATTTTAACCGATGATCGTGGATTCAAACCCGGCCTAGCACCACTGAATTTTCATGCGTTTCATTTGTGACTATAATTCATCTTGTGCTTTACGGTGAAAGAAAACATCGTGAGGAAACCTGCATGTGTCTAATTTCACTGAAATTCTACCACATGTGTATTCCACCAACCCGCATTGGAGCAGCGTGTTGGAATAAGCTCCAAACCTTCTCCTCAAAAAGGGAGAGGAGGCCTTTAGCCCAGCAGTGGGACATTCACAGTTTGTTACATATTATTATAACGCTGATTCTAATACTGATACGCAAAATTCAGACATGCTTTGTCGAAAATAATCTCCTCATATAAGGAATTCTTTTCGCAAGCATGTCCGAATTGAAGGAATTCCTTATATGAGGAGATTACTTTCTACTTTATAACGAAGGTTATAATTATGACTGCTTATAAAACAAAAGAATACTTCAATAATGTCAGCGCAGTTTCAGATATTTTTGGGTAAAGTAAAGCTTGTCCAAAACATTAACTTATTCCGGTCTTTTCGAATTGTCCTTGAGAATGGTTGTCTACGCTGGACATTTTAAATTCGCTTAGAAATAGCGTAGCAGATTAAATATTTGATTAACATAACGTTCCTGTATTCAAAATGGGAAACCTTTACACAGTTTCAATCAGAACGCTATTTATAGTTAAGAAAAATGCCATAATCGTTGTTGCTATGGAAAATCAATCAAAATCTATTCCTCGTCCTTCCCACTCAGACAAAATGTACTATTGGAGTTTATGTACTCAGCCTTGTTTACATCACTTTGATACGCCATCAATCTCTGGATTAATTCAACACTAATATTTACGTGTTACCAAGAATAAGAGATTGGATTTTCTGCTTGTAATTTTAGCAATTAAAATGATGCATAGGATATTCACGTTTGCAAAGCAATTATATGTTAGCTAGTTTATTATTTATTTAGGTCGATATCCCCTTCTGACATATACCTATATGTATAATAAGAAAAAACAATACATGATATAATACAGCTAGCTGCTCAGCGCGGTTACACTTTTTTTTTCTTTTTATAAAAGTGACAGTAAAAGTAACAGCCTGTGAATGTCCCATTGCTGGGCTAAAGCCCCCTCTCTTTTTTTGAGGAGAAGGTTTTCAACCAACCCGCATTGGAGCAGCGTAGTGGAATGAGCTCCAAACTTCCTTTACCTTCTTTTTTAATATAGGTATATATGTATCTGCCTCGTTGATTTAGTGAACCGGAGATCCTGGGTTCAAATCCTGGGTCGGGCTAATAAAAGTTATTGAGTTTTTCTGTCGAAAATTCTCAGCAGCAGCCAGTAGTGTACACTCCCGTGCATCGGAAATTACGTAAAGCCGTTGGTCCTGCGCCTGAACTCTTTCCGGTCGTGTCGGATCCCATCTGATTATAAAAGTTAGAGAATAGATAAGCCGAGATGGCCCTGTGGTAAGAACGCGTGAATCTTAACCGATGATCGTGGGTTCAAACCCGGGCAAGCACCACTGAATTTTCATGTGCTTAATTTGTGATTATAATTCATCTCGTGCTTTACGGTGAAGGAAAACATCGTGAGGAAACCTGCATGTGTCTAATTTCACTGAAATTCTGCCACATGTGAATTCTACCAACCCGCATTGGAGCAGCGTGGTGGAATAAGCTCCAAACCTTCTCCTCAAAAAGAGGAGAGGAGGCCTTTAGCCCAGCAGTGGGACATTCACAGGCTGTTACGGTTACGGTACGGTAGGGAATAGAGAGTGCACCTTTGTTTGTGCACACACTTGTGCACTATAGATATTACAGTGTAGTATTCTGCGCAGTTGGCTAATCTCTCTTGAGATTGGCTGCCGTGGCCGAAATCAGTCTGAAGGACATTATTATTATTATTATATATATATAAGGATGGGCTGATGGACCACCTGATGTGAAGTGGTCACCACCGTCCTTAGATATTTGCGCCGTAAATATTTACAATGGCTTACTCACCTTTTTAACCGGAATACATCATAGTATTGCTATATATATACCGTCAAATAGCAATACTATATTGTAGTATTGCTATTTGACGGTAGAATATGTGATAATAGTGTGGTACCTACCGAAACGGGTTTGCACAAAGCCCTACCACCAAGTAAAATGTTACTGGCTTGCCTCCATGCCGTCGTAGCGTATGTATTTAATGTCAATACAATAATATAGAAAAACTTCAGGTAGCACATTGTTTATTTACTCTCCCGTGTTGTTTGTTGGTTAAAAAGCCGAGATGGCCCAGTGGTAAGAACGCGTGAATCTTAACCGATGATCGTGGGTTCAAACCCGGGCAAGCACCGCTGAATTTTCATGTGCTTAATTTGTGATTATAATTCATCTCGTGTTTCACGGTGAAGGGAAACATCGTGAAGAAACCTGTATGTGTCTAATTTCACTGAATTCTGCCACATGTGTATTCCACCAACCGTTACTGGAGCAGCGTGGTGGAATAAGCTACCTTCGCCTAAAAAAAGATAGAGGAGGCCTTTAGCCCAGCAGTGGGACATTCACAGGCTGTTGTTGTTGTTGGTTATTTTGATGACTTAAAAATGTTATAGGTTTTATTTTAATATTTAATTATTATTTGTAATATTTGCATTATAAGACTTTAACATTATTGCTTTATGTTTTTTTATGTTTTAATTATCTGTATATTATATGGAAGTGCTTGTTTCTCTAATAGAAACATGCATTTCGCAAAACATGACCAATCTAAAGCAGAAATATTTTTTTAGTCGGTCTGGTAAATTCTGAGATATAAGCGTTTTCAAACATTTTTTTTAAGTTTAAAAAAAATTTGATGTGTTAAAAATATAATTATTGACGTTATTTACTTTGCTACACTACATGACAACATAAAATAAATATTTTTACTTATTAGAAATGAGTATCTTATTCAAGTAAGATATGGTGTGTTATATAAAAATAGCCAGAACAAAAACGTAATAGTTAAACTGTTACATAGCTTCCAAGTGGAGACACAGATTGCAGAATGTTCATCATCCGAGAAATACATGGGCATTGCGGATACAATAAACATGAAATTTATTTGCATATATTAATTCTACTATCATATTATAACATCAAAGATTAAAAAAATATTATTGTTAGGAAGCATATGGCTCTATGGATATATAATATGCACGTACTCGTATATGGAAATCAGCGACCCCATAAAGTGTGTGTTAACATCGAATTTCAAAGCGATCCAAGCTATATTTATAGAGTGGCGAGTTTCCTCAGCAAACACCGACACGTGGGATAGAATATTTCAGACCTATATTACCAGAAGACGTGTAGACTTACAATTCTTACCGCGTAGTTAGTCGTAGTGTAGCGGATAGTCTTATGTTTTAGTGTTTTGTGCTGTGCATACAATAACGCGGTAAGTTGAGTTTTTTTTTTTTTTTTAATCTAGAAATTAGGGATAACGAATAAGTACGATTATGCTTGCTTTAAATGAAATATAGGCGTTTAAAATATTTTACAATATAATGCGTTTTGTTAAATACACCAAATTGATTCGCAAGTTATTTGCAATTTATTCAATTAACTAATATTGATAAAATGTATTTTCCGAAGATGGTAAATATTGAAACGTAAATAAATATGTTATAGCGGACACTTAATATGATATTTAAGTTGGCAAATATACAAACGAAAAATATATTTTAGAAATTCTCTTTGTAATCTGATAGCATTAAGCGATTGTCTACTAAAATAGCTTCGTAGGCAAACAATTTAAGTTTATATATTAACGGCCCACGATGTTCCAAACGCAATATTTTTATAAATTTACTTTATTACTTTTCCTACTTTTTTTTATTACGCATCAAAATTTATGGATGAAGAAAATAAACCCAATGAATAAATTAAATTCAGATTGGTTGAGTCTTAAATACATTTTAAATTAAATTGACTCTAATATTATACATTAAAACGTCACGTTGCAATACAATATTTTTTTAAAAAAAAGGTTCAAATAATATTTGTTGAGAAAAAAATAAGCGGTAACTTTTTTGTTTCAATAACAATAATAACATTATAGATACTTTTGATAATTATCTACTTCAATAATTGTCAAAGAACAAAATGATGAAGAACAAAAGGGTATTCAAAATGGCCGACCTTTCGCCACCTGTCAAATAAACTTGTCAGCTGTAATAGCTGTCGACGGGTGATTAATTTTCAGAATTTCAACACCATTATGCACGTTGTTAAAAATTTAGTGATTTTTATAATAAAATTAAATTAGTCTCCTTGTAGATCATTGCAATATATAATTTTTTGTTTATGTAGATATTATGCGATTATTATAAATTAAATATTAATATATTTTCACATAAAATAAAACGATAATTATAAAAATAAATAGTTACAAATAATAATCCCAAATCACTTTCTGTACTGCAATTGAATTATATTGTCAAATTTCTGCATTTGAATTAGAATTGAGTTTATAACACATTATATGATAGCACATTTAATATTACATTGGTATATTGCTTATACTAATAACAATGTAAACGATCTTGAGGGAATTCTTAGTATAGCAACTATGGCTTTCTTTTATTACAAATTAAAAAGGCCTATACTTTAAATTATAATATATTAAATAGAAATAGTAATTCTATCCTTAGCTAGGACAAAATTTCATTAAAAAAATAACAACTTTACAATTCAACATCTAGCTCTGTGTCACCAGTCACGTAAAAAAAGAAATATTTATGTCTACATAATTAGCAAACATGAAAGTTCGGTTAAAGACAGACAGATAGAAGGATAATTTGTCATACATCATTACAGATGTAAAATATACAAGAAATATTTACAGCTAAAAAAATATTTTTAATTAGGTTTTGGGATGCGTTAACGATTTGACGCGAAATCGTTTTCTATTTGGTGGTGTAATACAGTCAATTTGGAAAATAAATAAACACAGAAACTTTTTGCTATTATTAAACCACATAGATTCAAATTACCTAAATACCTGTCTTATCTATGCAATTATTAGTTTATGGAAGCAGCGGCATAGCTAAAGGCTGACCAGGCATGGCCGTAACATTTAGAGGAGCACACTGTGCCACTTCAACGATTGATGATCCTCATGGCACGGAATAAATTAGTTTTGTATTGTTTCTCTTCTCACATAGCATCTTTATGCTTAAATAACTACATTATGAAAGTGATTGCGAAGTTTTTCTCCCTTGAAAATCCTTGAAACTCCGATTCCGCTGTGAAGCATTAGTCGAAATTTTAATAATTAGAATGGAAACAAGTTGGAATTACTTCGCAATGGTAATTTCAATTATCAATAGGAAAATAGTCTATGATTGGATAAACCGCAAAGCCAACATAAATAATTGTTTCTACTAATACAATTTGAAACTGCAAATTAAAAAAATAACAATCTGAGACGGCTATTTGTTCACATTTGTCACTTATGTGCTACGTTTAGCTAATTTTTCAGTACATTGTTTTATTTCTCATCCAAGCAAGTGGTAATAAATGAGTTTGTTTATCAATGATGCGCGAAAACGTTTTGTATTTCAATCAACGCAAATACGTTGCAGCGATATATCATATAATATTGTTTTCTACTGTAGATAGATTTTTGATAATACAGAATTTTTCTTCGTGGCAATTTTGACAAGAAAAGTAAAATTTTCATTACAAAGGAATAGTGTTTTTTCTTTATTCTAGACTATCACGATAATATTTAATTTATTTGTTTGTATTAAGTAATTTTTTTAGTGATTTTGTTTTAGAACTGAAGTTTTATAATAATTATTATATTTACGTTTATAAATACGAAAGCTTTCAGCACTAAAATAGATCTTGTAGCTTAATAGCAAAAATCAAATATAATCAACGTCAGAAAGCCTTGACCTGAAGGCCGCTCATTCTCTGTCACCTGTCCTTGTTCCAACCTGCCTGACCTCGGTCTCTGGGACGCTTCGACAGAGGTCACCGGGAAGTTCAGGGCTGCAGTACACGTGTCAGGGATTCAGGGCAGGTCTTGTTATCGAGGTCGGGGCAACCTTGTCGAAGGACGAAATTGTGTCCTCGAACTTTAGAACTTCTGACCTGAAGTAAGGCTGTTTATATTACGATGTAACAAATAAACATAATACAAAATATTGCAGATGTAGGTGTAGTATAAATACAATATACGAACTATTTAAATCGAATCTTTACATAATTGAATATTAATCTTTTGGTTTTCGTTTGAATCTAATACTGAATTTATAAAGTTTTTCAAATTTATTATAGAATCTATTATCATTATAATTATCTATATAAGTATGTATTTACAAAATAAAAGTAGTGTATGTAGTATATCAGTTGTCTGGTTTCCATAGCACAAGCTTTGTACAAGCTTAATTTGGGATCAGATGGCCGTGTGTGAAAAATGTCCCACGATATTATTATTATAATTTTTATTCGTAAGTTTTTGACACGATGGCAATAATATGTAGTATATTTTTTTTAATTAAAAGACCATGGCACTATTTAATTTAATTTAAACATTATTATCGTCATTTTTGAAACAAATTATACAAATATAATTTGCTTAAATTTTCCTTCGGGCAGAATAATATTATAAAAACGGTGTCTTTTGTGTTGTTACTTTATAGTCCGGATGTAAATTATTATTAATGTTTCAAATTATGACAAAGAATTAACAGATTCGTATCAATTTTTTACAAGTAGGTTTTATAGCTTTTCACATATTGTGTAATAAATGATAAGCTGTCGCTAAACACAAAAAGGTTTAATACATGATCATACAACTGTGAATTATTAGTTATTAGTTGTAGTTTTATCGATTGCATATTTTTTAGTTTTTTAATTATTAATATATATCTTATCGTATTGTGATCCCAACACGTATTTTTATATTTTTTAATAGCGTTATATCCCATGTATCATCAGTGAACTGTCTTTTTTAAATGAAAAAGCCCCGAAATAATATGTTATCGTTAATTTTGAAGGCTGGCAACATTTGTGTTTAAAATCATAAAATTATAAAATAACGTGACGGCTCTCTTTAAATCAAAGTATTAAAAAATATTTATAAAATAAAATCTGTCTGCTTACTTTCATATAATATAAAAATGTATGTTTGATTGACGTATTTACAAAGATGCGCCAGCTTAGACGAAGAATGTTTTATTTATGTTGGAATGTACTGATGATCATTTTCATCTCCACATTAATAATACTTTACTTGATATTGTGATATTTAAACGTAGAATTACATGTTATGCTTTTCATTTTAAAATAACATCCTTGAACAGTAACATAAATCTATATACACATAGGTATATAAAATAATAATATTAACTGATTTACATGTCAATAGGCCCCAATCATCATGATAATTAGCATATAGGTTCCTTTTACACAGCAGTTTAGATTAGGTTAGTAAGTAAGGGTAAGTTACTAAGGATTTTTGAAAATTTAACCCTTAAGGTAGTACTAAAATGGTTGAAAGTTTGTATGAAAATCATTCATTTTTAAAGGAAGAGCTATGGAAATTGGTAGTTAAGCGTAGACTTATAATTACATGTAAATTTTAATTCGTACCACAAAAGCTTATAACCGTAGATTCCAAGCTCATGGGCTGCAACTCAGTTGAACAGTTATTGGGATTTTCTATCAAGAAATTAATTTATCAGTCAGGAGACTGAATTACGATAGTTACTCTTCCATTCTTCATAAAGCACGTCAAATCGTTGGTCTTGGTTACACGTGTCGAATTGCCGTGCCATCATATTATAGAGAATAGAGATTACACATGTTTGCGCACATACTTGGGCACTATAATGTCCTGCAATTTTAGTTCGCCTCCCTTTAGACTGACAGAAATCGGTCGGGAGGACATCTCATCATTTTGATTTGTTCACATGTCAATATTCCATATATTTACAACTAAAAGTTAAAAAGTTAAGTATGTATTATGCTCGCAATATTTCTTGCTTGTTCAAAATAGATCAAAGTGAAGATTAATATTAAATATTATTTTATTAATAAAACTATTAACATATAATTAAACTGTTAATAGTAAAATAGATTATGAAAGATCTAATACAATAGACTAATTACTGTACGCGATCACGATAGTCAAACATTATACATCACTAGCGGGCGATGCGCCAGCGCACCTGTTATAATCCACTGACTCAATAAGAGTTTATGCTTTTTAATATTTCCATTGGATTACATTTTTGTGGCTATATATATATATATATATATATATATATATATATATATATATATATATATATATATATATATATATATATAGATTATATAAATATTTCTAAATAAAAAATAACGATAATAAAATATTATGATTGCTTTTATATTTAAATGTATATTATATTATTTTCATTTCAATTAGACAAAAATAACTTATCTAATAATAATAAAAATACATCGATCCGTGTGTTTTACAACGAGAGTGTGATATTTCATAGCATAGTTATAATTATTAAAAAACATTCAAAGTATGGTTTTTTAAATAATTCGAAGTTTATTTATATCAATAGTTATATTTAAGCCCGTAAAAGTAGAATTGTTGGGAAAAGGCGTCCTTCCATCTTATGGAGATGTCACGGAACTTATCCCACACTGTTAAAGAATTTCATTCGCTGCACATTTTTCCTCATGATGCTTTTTAAGCGTGAGAAAATTCTAAACACAAAATCTGCACAAGAAAACTCATAATATTCAGTTATTACCTTTGTCTTAACGAGACTGACAACGGTCTTGTACTTTATTATGAAACTCGATCTAGTTAATATGAATTTTAAAGATAAATTATAGAATGAGCTTCGACGTTGATTCATTTAATTAATTTAATAAGAAACTTTACGAACTATTAAATTAAACAGTGTTGATAATCATATATTCTGATTGCACATGATCTTTATTATTATTTATTTTTGTAAGATATTTACTGTTGTGCGACATCCCAACGAATAAGTCGATATTCTAGAAGATTATTCACACACGGTCATCTGATCCCAAATTAAGAGCCTGTACTTTGGAAATATACTACATATACTACTTTTCTTTTGTAAATACATACTTATATAGATAATTACACCCAGACTCAGGACAAACAGACATGTTCATGCACACAAATTATAGTATATAGTGTAACAGCCTGTGAATGTCCCAGTTGGGCTAAGCCCTCTTTCCTTTTTTGAGGAGAAGGTATTGAGCTTACCACTGGGCCATCGTGTCTAAATTCTAATATAAAAGTGTATAAAAATTTATATAAATAGCAAAATACTAATGCAATTTTTTTCAGTTCTAGAAAACTAAAGCGTGATAATGACATTAATTATATATATATATATATATATATATATATATATATATATATATATATATATATATCTCAATTTAAATAATGTTAACTCCCAAAGGAACATAATTACCCAAAATTTTACGACCAATTCTTCATCATCATTACCACTCAAAATATCTAAAATTTTACAGGTCTTATGTACCATAACCAAACTTTATTGGATTTTATACACACAGTATAAAACATCACACAGTATAACACATACATCTAATACAAATGAAATATGTGTAGAACTATAGCCACGGCTAAGTAAGTATATATATATGTAAATGTTACACTTGGTATTTGATTGATAAAAATCTAACACCGATTCTATATATCCCACAACTGAAAAGAAAGAAAGAAACAGCAAAATGACGATATTATTTCTATACGTTTATGTTTTTCATATGGAACACCCACTCAGGCGCAATCGATTATTTGATACAGTAATGTTTATAATATACATCCAATAACATTAATCACCGTTAATTTATTATCAATGAAATTAGCGTTGAAAGCATCGTTTAACGCGAATTTTGTAATACAATAAGTTCTTTTTAATTTATTTATTCGACTATTCAGGCATTTTTTTGTCTTAAACAAATCTGCGAACTATTTAAATAATTTAAATATTTCCTTTACTTTTGTCAGAGAGCCAAAGCTCTATATAAATCGCGTCTGTGTTATACGCAAGCGGAGGTTGTTCTCTTAGTATATACTGGTGGAAGGGCTTTGTGAAAGCTCGTCTGGGTAGGTACCACCCACTCATCAAATATTCTACCGCATAATAGCAGTACTTGGTGATGTTGTGATCTGTTTTGAAGAATGAGTGAGCTAGTGTAATTACTGGTACATGGGAGTAGGTAGGTAAAGGTAAGCGATGGTTGATATTTCTTACAATGCCAATGTCTATGGGTGGCCCATATACTCGTCCTATTCTATAAGTAATAAAAACGAACATCACTCAGTCTTTTTGTTTTTTTTTTTTGATTTGACGTTTTTTATATAAACGTCAATGGGTCACCAACCTTGGGAACTAAGATGTTATATCCCTTGTGCCCGTACACTTGCTCTATCATTCTTTAAACTGGAACATAACA